>NC_142795.1:88232564-88359073 GCF_049724085.1 Artemia sp. Qi Xiang Cuo | reverse complement strand
ACTGCGTCCTTTCCGGGACGCAGTCCCGGAAAGCTCAGAATCAAGAGTCATACCTCTCAAAAAAGAAATTACAAATCGAAAACTCTACAATTCTAGGAAATAAAGTGCATCTTAAATTTACCGACATAATAGGCCTGTTTTTACCCAGGAAAAGAAAATTATCATAATACGTTAAATGCTGTTAAACATTCGTCCTAGACATAGACTAAATAATAATCATATAAAAAAGTTTTTCAACTGAAAGTAAGGAGCAACATTAAAACTTAAAACGAATAGAAACGATTCTGTATAGGAGGGGCACAGCCCCTTCCTCAACCCTGTTGCTTGCCTTCTAACAGGACAAGTCTTTGTTCTTTACTTTCATTTTTGACATGTTCTGATGCTCGCTTTCGCGTGTCTGCTAACCGCATAATTGTTTGTGCTTGATTTTCATTTTGACACATTCTAGATAAGCTGACAATCCACATTCATTTGTTGGTTTTTACAGTAATCTTGGTTGTTATGATGTTTATTGATGGTGATTTCCGGCTATGAAAACTATTTGACTTTATTTCTGCTCATTTTTGTTTTAACGTAGCTCTTTACTTTTCTTTGAAAAACTTAGATAATTTCGGAGACCACACTGCCTTTCCATGACGATAAATAAAAGTTCAAATAGGGATAAAATCCTTTTAATAGACAGTGATGTAATAGAAATTCACAAAAATACCAGATATTTCGGTCACATATACAGTGACCGTCATCAGTAGTAAAACTAAAATAAAACAATTTGAAACAAAAGTTTATATACTAAATCAAATAACACTACATATTGTTTAAATCTCTAATTCTTTTCAAAGCAAAGGTGAAAGCTAGTTTCTTTGACCTTCTTGGATTCGGTTCATTAGCGTTCAATGCTATAGCATTTGGACAAAGGTCAACTACATTGGGTGAATTGAACTTTACTCTGTGAGATTTTAATAAATTATCATAGATAGAGTCCAGCCCATATTCACCTGTATCACGATTCAAAGCAATATTGTTGAATAAGATTTTCTTTATTTCAAGAATTTCACGAAAATTTTGCTTTAAACCCCGATCCCTAGAAATCAAAGAGATATTCTCGAACAAAATAAAATGTTCTGGAAAATTAAAAATATGTTCCGAAAGGGCTGAAGTAAAATCTTCAGACTTATAATCTTGCTTTAAAGCCGAAGAAATAGAATCTTTCTGTTGAATAATCTCATTTCCAAACTCTGGTTAGTACGTCCCACATATGAGCTTCCACAAGTACATGGGATGTGATAAACCCCACTTTGTTGCCCCAATGAAGTTCGATCCTTCCCAGAATTTAGAAAACTACCCAAAGTATTATTACTTTTCAAAACTACTCTTAGACCATTGCCTTGTAAAATTCTTTTAAGTTTTTCACTTAGCCCGGCTACATATGGTAAGGAACAAAAAACATCCTTCTCCCGAGTTGTCTCCAAAACTTCCTTAGAAATCTCTAGAAACCTTTTTCTTCTTTTTAAAAAGGTCTGGTTAATTAACCATTCTGGATACATGTTACTTATTAGTATTTTCCTTAGAAAAGACCACTCCTCCTCAACAAATTTTGGAGAGCAAATACTAAAGATCCGATCAGTTAAAGAAATATTCAAACCAATTTTTACTTGGCAAGCGCGACCGGAGCTATAAGACGAAAATCAATTGTTATTTGTCGGTTTTCTGTAAATTTTAAAATCCAGACTATTTTGACTTTTCAAAAGAAGAACATCAAGGAAAGGACGTTTCCCATTCTCTTCCAATTCAACAGTAAACTTTAAATCCCCTCCCAAACAATTAAGATGTTCCAAAAATCCTTTTAATTCCTCCTCCCCATAATCCCATACTGAAATAATGTCATTCATATACCGGCCCCAGAAAATATGTTTTAAAAAATATGAATCTAACACAATTGTTTCAATATTCTCCACAAAAATATTAGCTAATAAAGGGGATAAAGGGGTCCCCATAAGTAAACCATTTATTTGTTTGAAATAATCCCCTCTAAATTTAAAAAAATAAGAGAACTTATTGCACAACGTCACTAAATACATAATTACAGAAACTTCTAAATCTTTTTTGCCACTAATCAAATCCAAATTTCTTAAGAGCTTTCCTTCTAGAAGAGTTTCGGCTACTTTTACATCAGTCTTTGTGTATATTGATTCACTGTCAAAGCTTGAAAGCAAAAAACTTGAAGAAATTTCTACTTTTTTCAGTTTTTCAACCAAATTTACAGAATTCTCAATATAAAAAATTTGTGTAGACAAAAGTGGTTTACAGATTGACACTAACCATTTGCTCAAAACACTTGTTGGTGACCTTGTGCTTGACACAATTGGTCGTAATGGTAGGTTAGGCTTATGAATTTTGGGAAGTTCATATAATTTAGGGCACAAGGAACTGCGTGGCAGGCATTTGTAATAGAGTTGAGGTGTAATTTTTCCTTCATCCTTTAAGCACTTCAATTTTTTCTTAAACTTATTTGTAAAAGAGTCTGTTGGATTATACGATAGCTTCTTGTATGTTTTTTCATCCTTTAGTAAACTTCTTAATTTTGATTCATAGTCCTCAGTATTCATCACAACTAAAGTGTTACTCTTATCTGCTTTTGTAATGGTAATTGAATCATCCCTTTTCAAGTTTTTAAGTATCTTTAAGCCTTTAATCGTCATACTTGAAAAATCCTGCTTGGACTCAAATTTGGATAGATTTCTTACGTGGGAAGCTGTTACTAGGCTAACATATTTTATTAAATTTGCATTTACGAGAAAATATGTCACTACTGAAGATACAAGGTCTTCTATGGGGACTTTTTCTGGTTTAAAACAAAATTTTGGACGCTTTTTAAACACTGATTGTTTACATTATCTCTTCAATAGAAACATCTTTCTAACAGTTTTCTAAATTCTGGGAAGGATCTAACTTCATTGGGGCAACAAAGTGGGGTTTATCAGATCCCATTTATTTGTGGAAGCTCATATGTGGGACGTACTAACCAGAGTTTGGAAATGAGATTATTACAACACAAAGATTCTATTTCTTTGGCTTTAAAGCAAGATTCTAAGTCTGAAGATTTCACTTCAGCTCTTTCAGAACATATTTTTAATTTTCCAGACCATTTTATTTTGTTCGAGAATGTCTCTTTGATTTCTAGGGATCGGGGTTTAAAGCAAAATTTTCGTGAAATTCTTGAAATAAAGAAAATCTTATTCAAGAATATTGCTTTGAATCGTGATACAAGTGAATATGGGCTGGACTCTATCTATGATAATTTATTAAAATCTGACAGAGTAAAGTTCAATTCACCCAATGTAGTTGACCTTTGTCCAAATGTTATATCATTGAACGCTAATGAACCGAATCCAAGAAGGTCAAAGAGAATAGCTTCCGCCTTTGCTTTGAAAAGAATTAGAGATTCAAATAATATGTAGTGTTATTTGATTTAGTATATAAACTTTTGTTTTAAATTGTTTTATTTTAGTTTTACTACTGATGACGGTCACTGTATATGTGACCGAAATATCTGGTATTTTTGTGAATTTCTATTACTGTTATCATCATCACTGTCTATTAAAAGGATTTTATCCCTATTTGAACTTTTATTTATCGGCTTTGAAAAACTTAATTTGTGGAGACAGATTTTTAAACTAATCCTACATACAAGGGTTTTTAGATGCTAATAACTGAAACTATGACTATTCAGTACTATCTGCAGTTCTCCATTAGTAAATTGAAAAGTAGATTCGTAGAATAAGTAGTAAAGTAGAATAGTAGATTGGATATATATTAGGTGGATAAATAGTAGATGGATAATGAAATACTATTCAGGCTTTTTCATTTTAAAAGTTAATAGGATTGGAGAAAATTTGACAAGTAGCTGTTCTTTACGCTTCTGGTTCTTGCATGACAAGTAGAATGGACGACGTATAAAAGGTGTTCCCAACTTAACTTTTCGCTGAAGGATAATTAGATCGGATGAAACTTCTGCTTCCTGGGGAATAAGTAGATTCGAGGATAGGTTGAAGGTGTTTTTGACACTTCAGCTTCCTGTAGGATAAATAGATTTAAGGATGTAGAAGGTGTTCATGTTACTTTTGCGTTCTGGAGGATAAGTAAGTGTTCGTTGGACTTCTGCTGTCTGGATGATAAGTTGATTTAAGGATAAGTAGAACGTGTTGATTATACCTTTACGAGCTGGAAGATAAGCTAGTGTTTGTGATACTTCTGCTTCCTAGAGGAAAAGTTGGATGTTTTCACGACACTTCTACTTCCTGTATGATGAGTAGACTTGAGGATATGTAGAAGGTATTCATTAGCACTTCTGATTACTGAAGGATAACTAGATTGAATGATAAATGGAAAATGTTGATGACAGTCTTGGCTAAACATTGTAAGTGCTTAATGTAGGACATTTACAGGATTATCAGTAAGGAATTTTTACTTATCTATATTGAATTTATAATTCCTGTGCATTTTTTTCAAGATTTATTTAATGATAGTAGTTTGATACTTGGATTTTGATATATATATATATATATATATATATATATATATATATATATATATATATATATATATATATATATATATATATATATATATCATGTGTGTGTGTGTATAGTTACATAGTTGTTAGGTCTTTATAGTTGTATAGTTGTTATATTTACTTATTTGATAATTCTGTATAGTTGTATAGTTGTTATAGTTATATAGTTGTTAGGGTTGTATAGTTGTATAGTTGTAATAGTTATATAGTTGTTAGGGCTATATAGTTGTATAGTTGTTATAGTTATATAGTTGATAAGGCTATATAGTTTTATAGTTGTTATAGTTATATAGTTGTTAATGTTGTATAGTTTTATAGTTGTTATAGTTATATAGTTGTTAGGGTTATATAGTTGTATAGTTGTTATATTTATATAGTTGTTAGGGTTATATAGTTGTATAGTTGTAATAGTTATATAGTTGATATATATTATAGTTAGCCTGAAAACTATTTCTTTTCAGTGTTGAGTTGAATGAAAGAGAAGTCGTTGGGATAGCAATGGTATTTCGACGATTAGTGTATAACTATCAATCTGAATCCATCCAAAGACTTTCGCCTGAGTTACTGAAAGCCTTTGCTGAACGGTAAGTATGGGCTCTCTCCTAAAACAAGATGTTTTATTCAAGGAGGGGGGGGGTGGGGTGGTCTAAGGACCTGATGGATCTGATTCAGGTACCTGGCCAGGAATGTATATAGGCGCATACATTTAAAAGAGGAAATCGAAAAATGAATATAATTCATAGAATTAATATAAATAACAAGGAAGTTTTTACTAATTTTGAGATTTTGGACAGGTGGAGTATTTGAAGCCACCTTTTCTTTGGTACGAAACTAAAAAAAAAACTTGGAAGGATATCAATTTTTTTTACACCATTTTTTTTAGTGATTTTTTACGCTATTTCCTGAAGCATAATAGTTACAAATTTTTCTCTCGCTAAACAAAGCAAAATGGTAAGCTGAAAAGCTAAGCAAAACAAAAAAGAAGAGAAAAAACAAAAGGAAGAATAAAATTCAATAGTTGCATAATAGAATTTTAATGTACGATCCCCAGATAATTATTTTCAAGATGAATCCTTTATAGTCCATCCAGGTTCTTCATGATTTAACTATCGTAATTTTTGCAAATTTGTAGCAACAATGTTTTTTCAAAGAGTAGGGTGAGCCTTCAAAGAGAAGAGTGAGCCTCCTCTTTTTCAAAGAGGAGAGGAAACTTCCCCTTTTTCAGAGGAGGTTTCAAAGAGGGGATATAATATAGTAAACTTTAAGAGAGTTCTTTGGAGACTCTTTTGGACTCCAGAGAGAGTCTTTAGGACTCACATTTATGGATTCCTCACAGATGCTGACTTTAGATGAAGGTCAAATTTTTGTTCACATTTCTAAAAGGAGGCCAAAGATCATTTTATTTTTATAAATTCAGTCGATTTTGATTCCATATTACTGTCGCTGCTGTTCCTACTAAGCTGTTCGTTTTTGTTTTTGTTATATTATTAAACGCTCTATCCTCTTTCAGCGCCGTGTTTTTCTTCTTTTTATAGTGTATTTATTTTACCCTTTAACCCTACTATGTTTTATTTATTTTTCTCTTAGTTTTCAATGTGTTTGTTTATTGTGTAATTTCACTATCATTTTCATTATTATTTCTTAGTGTTGGTCTTTCTCACAACTCCTCGAGCTCGGCTGAGAAAATACTTATTTTAATGAGTATTTTCATTATGTGTCTGTTTTTTTCCTTTCCTCATACAATTTATTTCTTTTTTGTTCATTTGTTTCTTTATTATATTTCTTGATCATGGAGATAGATTTCATCTATTATGATTGTTGGTTAGTTTTCTCCCAATCCCTCGAGGTCTGCTCTGTTCTCGGAAAATATTTATTCTTCTTATATTTAATTATATATCCGCCTTTTCCTCCTTTCGGTTCCTTGTACTATTTATTTTTCTATTTTCCTTCTTATTCATTTCTTTATTTATGTGACTAATGATCAAGCTCATAAAATAAACAGCTGAGAAAATCTAGAAAAAAATTGATTGCTTGCATTGATTTTCACCAAACTATCATCTCACGGAGAACACATCCTGAGTTTTTATGTTTCTTTTAAGTATAAGTTTTTCGTAAATTTCTGCTTGTTTTTCTTTTTTTCTCACTATATTTGCCTCATTATACTACTACTACTAGCAACTCACCGCAGCATCAAACCACCTGAGAAAAACGGAGCTGCGCAAGCTCCTCCTCCTCCATCCCAATCTATCCAGCGCCTCTCTTTTTACACCCTTCTACGAAGTTCCCATTTTCTTTAAATCTTTCTTTATAACGTCCTCCCACCCCAGAGGAGGACGACCTGCTTTCTGTTTATCCTTAGATGGTTGGCCGAAAAGAACAATCTTCGGCAATCTGTCATCCTTCATCCGCACAACGCGCCCTAGCCACTTCAACCTTTCTTTCATTATAGCCCTAGAGGGCGGTATTGAACTAAATTTTTCGTACAGCCTATTGTTTGAAATACGGTCAGTCAGCCGGGTACCCAGAACAATTCTTAAGCAATTTCAGAGGCAACGCTGTAGCGTTGCCTATAGTAAAGGCCATACGGCTCTAATGTTTTATTATTATTATTATTATTTTTCCCAGAGGCACTTCATATGGAAGGGACCGTCGTAGAAACTTCAAAGGGGGCTCATTCGATTGGAAATCGAGAGTTCTAGTGCCCTTTTTAATAGTCGAAAATGATTGGAGGGCAACCAGCCCCCCCACGCCTATCATTTCCCCGAACGCATCCAATCAAAATTTTGAGATAGCCATTTTGTTCAGCGTAGTAGATTTCCAAATAGAAAATATATTTTTGAGGAGGACACTCCCCCAGAATCCTCAGAGCAAGGGTTTTAATTTATATCCAGGGGGCAAAGAACGTCTTTATAGAAAGCGCTGTCGTAGAAACATCAAAAAAGGCTCATTCGATTGGAAATGAAAGGGATAGTGCCCTTTTTAATAGTCGAAAGTTATTGGAGTGCAACTAGCCCCCCCCTACACCCATCATTTCCCCAAACACATCCAATCAAAATTTGAGATAGCCATCTTGTTCAGCGTAGTTAATTTCCAGATAGAAAATATGTTTTTGAGGAGGACACTCCCCCCACGACCTTCAGGGCAAGGGTTTTAAGTTATGCCCTGGGGTCACATAAGGTTTTTATAGAAGGTTTTGTGGTAGAAACTTCAAAAAAGGCTCATTCCAATGGAAACTCAAAAGGAATAGTGCCCTTTTTAATAGTCGAAAGTGATTGGAGGGAAACTAGCCCACGCAACGCGCATCATTCCCCCAAACAAATCCAATCAAAATTGTGAGATAGCTATTTTGTTCAGCGTAGTTGATTGTCAGATAGAAAATATGTTTTTGAGGAGGACAACCCTCAGGGCAAGGGTTTTAAGTTAGGCCCTGGGGGCATATAAGGTTTTTATAGAAGGCTTTATCGTAAAACTTCAAATAAATTTAACAAAAAAAGGCTCATTCGATTGGGAATTCAAAGGAATAGTGCCCTTTTTAATAGTTGAAAGGGATAGGAGGGCAAGTAGCCCCCCCCATATCCCTCCATCTTCCCAACACAATAAATCAAAATTTAGAGATAGCCATTTTGTTCAGCGTAGTTGATTTTCCCATAGAAAATATGTTTTTGAGGAGGACACTCCCCCACAACCCTTAGGGCAAGGGTTTTAAGTTATGCCCTGGGGGCACATAAGGATTTTATAGAAGGGGTTGTCGTAGAAGCTTGAGAAAGGGCTCATTCGATTTTAAATTCTAAAAGCTAGTGCCCTTTTTAATAGTCGAAAGTGATTTGAGGGCAACTAGCCCCCCCCCACACACCCAACATTCCCCCAAACACATCCAATAAAAATTTTGAGATAGCCATTTTGTTCAATGTAGTTTATTTTCAGATAGAAAATATGTTTTGGGGAGGACACTCCCCCACAACCCCCAAGGCATGGGTTTAACTTTTACCCAGGGGGCATATAATGTTTTTATAGAAGGCGGTGTCGTAGAAACTTCAAAATAGGATCATTCGATTGGAAATTCAAAGGACTAGTACCCTTTTTAATGGTCGAAAGTGATTGGAGGGAAATTAACCCCCCTCTCACACCCACCTTTTCCCCAAACACCTCCAATCAAAATTTTGAGACAGCCATTTTATTAAACGTAGTTTTAAGGTCTGGAAATTAGGTCTTTGAGGATGACAACTCCCCCACAGCCCTCAGGACCAGGGTTGTAATTTAAGGATTCTCTGAATCCTTCATATTATTTTTTATGGAAGGGATACTCGTATAAACTTTAGAGAGGGCTCATTTGATTGGAAATTGAAAGTTCTTGTTCACTTTTTAAGAGTCAAAAGAGATTGGAGGGCAACTAGCCCCCCCCCTCCTCCACGTGCTAAATGCATCAGATAAAAATTTTGTTAAAAATAGTTGAAAGGTTAAGTAGCAAAACTCTGGCGTCAACAAAAAACCCCAGGGCCCGGGGGCAGGAAGGGATTCTCGTATAAAATAGAGGGCTCATTTGATTAGAAATTGGAAGTTCTAGTCCAGCTCTTACGAGTCAAAATCGATCGAAGGGCAAATACCGCCCCTAAGCCCTTTTTCCCCATCCCTCCCTTTGAACTAATTCTGTTTATACCTGAAGGCCCAATGAGAGTTAGAAGGTTTTGGTATTAACACACCTATTAAGCATCTGCTCTCCTCCCTAACAAGGAAAGAAACAGAGAGGGTAAGGCAGTGGCGGATCCAGGGGAGGGGCGAGGGGGGTGCCCCCCTCCCCTAACGTAGTCTAAAGTAATGTAATTTACTTAATCAACACAAGATTGCGTTAATTAAACTTGCTCCTAACGCAAGTTTATCTGATCAACCTATTTTGCGCTCCCCCCCCCCTTAAAAAATTCTGGATCCCTCCCTGGTGTAAGGGCACTATAAATTTTAATTTGTAATTCAATGAACCTCGTTCCAAAGTTTATGCGACCACCTCTTCCACATAAAATGCCCCTGGAAAAATAAATAAGTGTTAATTCATTGAACCCTTATGGCTCTTTACTTAAGTAACACTATAGCATCGCTTTTGACCTAAAAAGTTCAGTAGAAATTTCAGCTTGCATTTTTATTAATATCTGAAATTATCTGAGGGGAATATGTTTGGGGAGGATATTCCAGGGCTGGAAAATTTCTGCTAGGTGAAACTTAACGCGGGGGAATTATCTGCAGGAAAAGAAAATGTTCTTTGAGGGGGAGGAATTTCCGGGGGGTGAGTTTTCCAAATGTGAATTATTTAGGGATAGGAAGAATAAAGAGATTTGATAACATTCTAAGTTTTATGTCTGAAAATAACAGGTATAAAAAATAAACGGAAATGTCGGAGATGGTATTTCGGGTTCATTTGAACGATTATTCTCGTTTCCCTTGAAAAAAGAAATTTTCAAAAGAGAGATTAATTTCATTTGTTTTACTTTCTGTATGGCTGCTCAAGTATGCATGTGAGGGGGGGGGAGAGACTTCCTCCTGCCACTGTCTCCGCTAAGGTTTCAGTTTTTATCTCAAACATGAACGTAATGCGATAAAAGTATAACTCAAAATAACATATATAGAATTATATATGCACATAACACGGAACAATTAATTAAAATTGCATATTATGAGTTGAGGCTCACCCACATGATCGCCCAGGGAGCTAACCATTCCACAATCTATGAAATCAATTCTGCAATAACTGAGAATGTAAAGTATTTTTGAGTATTTTAACGTCTTCCACAACTCAAACGGTCCAACATTCTACAGCCTAATGAGTCTGTCTAATCTCCTAAATCGGGAACGGCGAAGTTCCGCCCCGTATTGGATGAGTCTCCAAACTCCCCCTCTCCTACTGTCTACGCTAAAGTTTTCTTCCTTCTGCCAACTACGCCGCCCCCACCCCAAAGAATTTAATAGGGTAAAGTTTTGTATGGGAAGAACACATAGTAAATCTATTATAATTATCCAATTATAAGGTTAAAATACATACTCTGTGATAGATGCAAAATTGTTTTGGCACACAAAATCCTATTAAGGTCAATTCCAAACAGTCGTGATCTCTATGTGTCAGCAAGTGAAATGGTCAAAACACCCTTATTGGAGCTATTTTTTCAATCCATTCATTGTTGCCAATCGCTGTCCACAAGTTATGCAGGCTGTCTATTGTTCATATATAAGGTTTTTATCAAAGAGGTAATCGATAAGACTTTGAAAAAAGCCTCATTAGATTTAAATTGAAATTTCTAGATCCGTTTTTTAAAGTCAAGAATAATTGGACAGTAAGCACCCCCCCCCCCCCCATGCAATAAAAACTTGAAACTGTTTGCAATTAAAAACGAACAAAAATTAATTAAAAAAAACTTTCCGAAAAATAAGTTTTTCAAAGAAAAGTTAAGGCCATTTTAAACTTAAGCTCAGGAGATATGAATACCTATTAAAATTCAAACCCAAAACAACCATAAATTACTATTAAAGAATAAATGAAACCCAAAATTAACAGAAATTAAATAAACAATCATAGCAAAAAAACATACAACAAGTAATAATAAAAAGTAATAAACGGATTTCAAAGAGAGTAATGCTTAGATTGAACACGAACATAAAGCTTAAAACGAAAAAAAATAGTTTGGTATTAACGTATAAATGAAACTTGAAAAAAATAGAAATTAAATAGACAATCAATGCAAATAAACATACAATAGACATAAATGCAAATTAATACATAAATATTAAAAAGAGTAAGACTTAAATTGAATATGCATATGAAGTTTGAATCGAATAAAAATAACTACAAACAAGAGTTTGTGTACCGCCTCATTGCATAATCCTAAAACCTACTGCGTCATTGGCGCTTTACTGAAAACGAATTATATTACAAATGTTTTCCTTTGTACCTAATATTGAAAATAAATATTAAAATTACAGTAAAATTTTGAACTGATGAGGTTTTAGCAATTAATATCATTATGCATCAAATATTCAGTTTAATTTATCCGTTCTTTTCAAGATTAGTCAAAACAAATATAGTTTCACTATAAACAAAATTTGGATACTGCTTCCTTCTTTATCTGCAAAAACCTAAAGCCTTCTGTGTCATTGGCACTTCACTGAAAACGATTTACTCTTATATTACAAATTTATTCTTTTCAAGTTCTTACAGCATTGAAAATAAAAATAAAATTACAGTGAAAAAAATATCTTGTACTGATGGATCTTTCAACAATTAATATCATTATGTATCTAATATTCAATTTGATTTTGTTTATACTTTCCAAGACTGTTCAAGACTCATATAGTTTTCAGTAAGGCGCCAATAACGCAGTAGGTTTTAGGCTTCTGCAGCGAGGCGATACCCAAACTCTTGTTTGTAGTTATTTTTATTCGATTCAAACTTGATTTGCATATTCAATTTAAGTTTCACTCGTTTTAAGATTCTTTTATTCATTTACATTAATATATATTGTATGTTTGTTCGCATTGATTGTTTATTTAATTTCTGTTCGTTTTAACTTTCATTTATACTTTAATAGCAAACTATTTTTTTTCGTTTTAAGCTTGTTTTTCATATTCAATCTAAGCATTACTGGCTTTAAAATCTATTTATTCTTTTAAATTATTACTTGTTGTATGGTTTTTGCTATGATTGTTTATTTCATTTTTGTTTGTTTTGGTTTTCATTTATTCTTAAATAGTAATTTCTAGTCGTTTTTTGTTTAAAGTTTAACAGGTATTCATATCTACTGACCTAAATTTTAAAATTGCCTTTACTTTTCTTTGAAAAAAATATTTTTCAGAAAGTTTTTTTTAATTAATCTGGAAAACATCTAGCAAATGTTCTTCTGCTTTTTGAATGCACAAACCAAAAAGGAGAAAGAAGGTGAGCCGAAAAGACACATCCACTCTAAACCACCAGAGCAAGTGGGGAATTATCAATCTTCCTTTTGTGTATCACGACTTACTTGTGAAGAAGCGTCAGCCTCTGACTGATGGCCAAGATTCACTGAATATCTGAAAATTGATTAGCAAAGAATTAGTTTGCAGTGCTGTTAGAAATAAGTTTGACGTCGTTACTCACGAACATGACGACTGAAAGCATTCGCCATGATTCAGATTTGCTGCCATCGATTTGGGAATAAAAAGAATATTCTGCAGAATCTTCTGAGAGAAACAATAATAAAATAATGCAGTTTTCAGCGATGGAATCGTCACTAAAGATCGTATCTAACATTTTCAAACTTCTGAAATAATTTCCAAAAATCGTTTGTTGAGCTGCTCTCAAAGGGAAGATTGGCGGGGCAATGTATATTTAGTAATGTGTCAATAATCCTGATAAAACGAAAAAAAAACAAAGAAGAGAGAAACGAGGATAAAACAAGACAGTGAAAAACGTAGATTACAAGATTACTCGTTTCTCTCTTCTTTACGGTATTTTTGTTTGTTTTGCCATGATTAGCCAGTGTGGTCTCAGAAACTAATTATCATCCTGATCTACAATACCGTGCTGATCCGACCTTTGAGAACAACTTAGCAAACGTTTTTGGCAATTGCCTCGTAAGTGCGAAAATGTCAGATACACTCTTTTGGTGTAACAGCGATGGAATGAATTTTTTATTCAATCTCGTTCAGCCTTATTTGAGTTCCACACTTCCTCAGGTGTAAAACATAAAGGAAACTGTGCTTCTGGGTGACTTACTGTTTTAAAAAGCCTTTCCGCCTCAGATATAAACCTGAAAGTTATATTAATAATATTTGTACTACCACTAAGGATGGACTTATTATTCAGCATCGTGAAAATGACGTTAAGCTCACTTAACGCCCCCAGGGCATAACTTATAACCCTTGCCCTGAGGGCTATAGGGGGTGGGGTTGTCATCCTCAAAGACATAATTTCGGGACTTTTCAATTATGTTGAACAAAATGGCTATCTCCAAATTTTATTAGATGTGTTGGGGGAATTGGTGGGTGTAGTGTTGGGGGGTAGGAGGTGTGTTAGTTGCCCTCCAATCCCTTTTGTCTATAAAAAGGGCACTAGCCCTTTCAGTTTCCAATCGAATGAGCCTTTTTCGAAGTTTCTACAACAACAAATGGCCATCTCAAAATTTGTATCAGATGCATTTTGGGAAAATACGAGGTGTGTGTGTGTGTGTTTGCGGGGGGGGGGTATCCATCCTCCGATCACTCTGAATCTCAGAAATGGCACTAAAGCTTCTGATTCGCAATCCAATAAGCCCCCTCCGAAGTTCTTATGATCACCCTTTCTATATAAACCTTAAATGCCCCCAGGGCACAACTTACAACCCTTGCCCTGGGGCTGTGGGGGGCTTGTCATCTTCAGTTACATAACTTCCGAACCTTTCAGCTACCTTGAACAAAATGACTATCTCAAAATTTCGATTGAATGTGTTTGGGGAAATGGTGGGCGTGGGAGGGGGTTAGTTGCCTTCCAATCACTTTTGAGTATTAAAAAGGACACTAGCCGTTTCAATTTCCAGTTGAATGAGCCCTTTTCGAAGTTTCTACGACAAGTATTTCAATACGGAGTGCCCTGGCCTAAGCCCCCCCCCCCCCAAAAAAAAAAATAATACATTGTGCCCTCATGGCTCTTTGCTTAGGCAGCGCTATTGCGCTGCCTATGATAGTAATCAACGTTTACCGATAATAAAAAAATATATCCTAACCGACCTGAAATTCCGAAAATTAATCTCAAACAGTTCTGAACCTTAGATTCTTCTTTGCCTATCCACCATTTTGCTCTATTCATGGACAAAATTGTAAAAAAAAAAAAAAAAAAAAAAAAACCTGGCTATAAAACAATAGACAATACACGCCTTTTGATTTAATTAAAAATAATACACTGGTTGAGCTGGGAAGCTGGCTGTTTTAAAATTATAATATCATTTCTTTGTAAAATGACCCTAATGCGGGTTTCCCACGGATCAATAAAGTTAATAAAGCTGTCCACAAAGTTAATAAACTGTTTTCCTCGCATAACTTTGTTGACTTTATTGCAGTCGGAAAGAAGTCAAACTTTATTTAAATTTTTCAAGAAAGTCCGCAAAGTTCAACCAATAGCAGAAGACGTGTGGAAAATGTCAAATAAACAACACACAAATTAGTTTCTACAAATATAATCGTGTATACTTGTTTAAATATTAAGTTTGGTAAAAGAAACAAAAAATATTTTTATTTACTATTAAAAGGAAAAAATGCTTAAAGAGATGGTTTTCTCAGCTCCATGTCTGAGTATTTCAGTTACTTTCTATGAAAAACTGCTGTTAAGTCAAAAAGGTGAAATCCTTGTGTGCGCGGGACAAGCTTTACGGTTCGTACTTTCATGACAAACTTTATTAACTTTATTGACGCCGTGGGAGCCCTGCTTAATAGTTAAACACCTCGGCTGATGCTTCGCAAGGGACACTGTGGAAACTCCTTTACATAAAGGAGTTTGGCTACTAAACCCATGTCCCTCCCCCTAACCGTAAAAGTTCTAAAGCCCGTTTGTCATTTGAGTTTTTGAAAGCTATGTTTGTTTTAATAAATCACTCTAATAACCAAGATGAATAGAAAGAACTAATGAAAATAAACTGAATATTTAATATATAATGATATCAAACCTTGGAAACTCAGCAATTCAAGAATTGACGTCACTGTAATTTTATTTTTTATTTTTCGATGTTATAAAGATAAAAAACTATTTATAATGTAATTGTTTTCAGTCAAAAATAAACAAGGTGGTTCTTTGTCATCTAAGCATTGTTCAGTATGCCCTGAAAGTTTCAACTTAATACCCTCAGACGTTCCTGAGATGTTGCTGATGCGCCCTTTCGCCAATCAGCATGCACAACGTGTGTTTTGATTTTGTTCAACATTCCCCTCAGCGTTTCAAGGGTAGATGCAGTCAAGGTCAAGTCGGAAGGGTAGATGCAGTCAAGGTCAAGTCAAGGGTAGTAGTCAAGGGTAGATGCAGTCAAGGTCAAGTCAAGGGTAGTAGTCAAGGGTAGATGCAGTTACAGTTGCAAGTAGTCAATAATGTTCATTAATTCAATGTGTGTAGCCTTTTCCAATTCATAATGGCGCCCCGCAGACGATATTGTTTGACTATTTTATTTCTAGTAAAAAGGAACAACTTAACTGTTGATTTTGGAATTGATAGACTTTTGTTGATGACCAGGGACGAATCTCCAGCATTTTAATGGGGGGGGGGGGACAAGAGGGGTCCATATCTAGATAGTCAAAGAACATGGTATGTATAATATTTTTCGTCCACATTATTGGGGGTGGGGGCAACTGCCACCCTTTGCCACCCCCAAACGACGCCCCTGTTGATGACCTAACTATCTTAGAAACATGTTTAAAAAACTTTAAGGTAGCTCAATAGATTGTCGTGCATAGCCTGGATCAAAAGGCGTGCAATATTTACAAAATTGGAGTGGTGGGATGGGGGATAATTTAGACAGCAATATATTCTTCATGAATACTAATTATACAGACTGTAATTCATAGCACGATTCTGATTCAACAAGATGGAAAATGTCTGCCTTTTTTTAAACATATCTATGAAGCTTCGTTTTTGAGTGTGATATTTGTAAAATCTTTTGCCTGTGCCACAGGGCATGTACACATTACAGTAGGAGTTGTAGTAGTAGTGGTAGAAGCATTCGTGGTAGTAGCGGTACCATTAGTAGCAGTGAGTATCGGTGGTAGCAGCAGTAATAGCCATGGTAAAATTATTCATGTTGAGAGAACTACCACGATTAGTACTAATTGGGGTTGGAGTATTCGCTTTACTAGCAGTTGTTGAGCCAGGTGCAGTGGCAGAATTAGTTGCAGTTGTTGAGCCAGGAGCAGTGGCAGGATTAGTAGCAGTAGTGGAAGTATTAGTAGTCGGTGTATAATTCGTTGCCAAATGAGCAGTAGTTGTCGCAGTGCGAGCATTACCATCAACTAAAACAGTTGTAGTAGGAGTTGTAGTGGTAGAAGTAGCAGAAGCAAGACTGGATACATGTCCGAAAACTAACATTATATTTTGTGTGTTGGATACTTCTTTATTGCAAAACTTCCTCCAATTTTATATTCTAACTTACTTTGTTAATACAATTATATATAATACTACACGTAGCCATTGAAATGTCATGAGTCAAAAATAATTCACCCTGTCTATGTTAATAAAATTGAGCAGGGAATCTGGCCCAAAGGTCCAACTTTTGATGCTCCGTGTAGTTAAATTAAGAATTTTGGCATAACTCTGATTTCAACCAGGTCGAACATTTTTATATTTTAATAAAATATACCTTTGTTTAAACAAAAAAGCGTATTTAAGTGATTTAATACCATTGCCGCAAAGGCAATGGTATTAAATCAATACGACTCTAGAGTAATACATCACATTACTCTAGAGTCGTATTTTTAGGGTTTTTGGCCATTCTGTTCAATGTAGTTGCTGTGCAATGCCATTCTGTTCAATGTAGTTGTGTAGTTTCTGTTCAATGTAGGAATTTTGATCACATACCTTGTGTGGACAGTTGGGTGCTCTTATATTTGTGTCGTCTACTAATAAGACTACTAGATCTCACAAGTTGGAACCTCGCGGCTCTTCTACAACCGTCTCAAATAACCTGCTCTATCAAATGAAGCTCAGGAAAAAAAAGTGAGAGCTACATTGCTCTTTACTAAGTCTACTTTTCCACCAATGTAAATTTCAAGGAATGGTGATGAAATTATGAGAAAATTGGAAATTTTGGATTCAATTTGCTTATACTTACTGCCAACTGCATCCTCTACTGTATTTTAATAAAATAAATTTCAAAATGATTACAACCTCTAAAATTTCTTTGCCCGGGGCAAGAGGAGATTCGGACTTTAACAGAGGTTGAGGAGGAACCGAATTTAACATAGGTAGAAGGGTGTCTGACTTTAACAGAGGTAGAGGAAGGTCAAATTTTAACCGAGGCCAAGGAAGGTCAGACTTCAGACGAGGCAGCAAAAGAAAACAATTGAATAGTAGCAATGGAAGGGCATATTTTAACAGAGGAAGAGGGAGAGGAAGTAGGTTTAAGGTTGTTAAAAAGTAACCTCCAGACTGGATTTCCACTGATTTAATCTTTTTTTTAGATTTGGTCAATTAACTTGCCAATTTTGTGTGATGTCTATGCAAGAGGATATAATTCAGAATTCAGACGATCATCTGTACTCGGAAGCCTTTGAATTGATGCTGAATGGATGGGAATTCATGGGATGCGAGAATCTAATATCGGATGATCTGAAAAGAGAAATATTTGACACATTCTTGCGATGTCATATCTCTCTACCGGATGGACTGAGACCTCCTGTAAGCATTTGTTTGTTGGTTTGTTACGTGGCTTCATTTTAGTACTAATTTAATTTAATGTTTGTTTTTTCAGATTTTTCTCTTTTAGTTTTTGGGACATGGGGAAAAAATTCGGAAGAACGTTAATGTGATGCCTGTAATTCGAATCTGTTTTTTTTTAATGTAATCTAAGGATTTGGATCGTTAGTATTTAAGATTTTATAAAACTCGAAATGAACTAGTTTGATTTAATGCTTATGGTAATGTAATGAATTTGATTATTTCCGTTTTTAAAATGTGTTGCGTTCGATTTTTTCTTAGATTTTCGACGACCGTTGTTAGACGTTTGTCTTTAAGCTTATGTCGTCTTCAAGTCCACATTTTCTTGAAAATTCAGATATTTTGGCTTTTTTTTGTTATTTTGAGGGATCATATTTTTTTTGCCTTCTCTATTTATACTTTTCTAAAATTAAAATGTCCAAAACAATAACGCTTGCATGGGATTCCAGAAAACAAGTTAGGTTCTATGGTAAAATGAATAAGGTAAAAATTATTGAATGATTTGCTAAAACAGCAGCTTTTTCACGCCTGAAAATTTCTTTATTACAATAGTTGTGCATAAGGGAGGTGGCAGGTTGCCTTCAATCTGTCTTAAACCTCACAAAGGGCAATAAACCTCAGTCTGAAACCTCACAAAGGGCAATAAACTTCAGTCTGAAACCTCACAAAGGGCAGTGGAACTCTATATATATGTTTGTATGTCTCTCCCAAGTTTCTATGAGTTTCAGTTCTATTTGATGGGATACGTGGAAAATACCTCAACATTCATTAATTCATTGCTACTAGGTTTGAACTGATATGCGCTATTCTGTGAAACTGTAGGTTTTTGGGTGGAGTCTTTGGGCTTATGACTTCTCCTTTCTACGAAAAAAGTGGTAATTAAACGTATTATATCCTCTTTTAACTTTTTCGTAAAATTGAGTCTATTATAGATACATATTAGGTTGGGTATTCGAGTCTTTGTCAGCGTTCCTCGCCACTCCCTTTATTTTACAATAGTTATGGTAATTATTGTCAATGCTACTGCGTTGGCACAAAATTAGCAAGTTAGTTGACTAAATCTAAAAAAAAGATTACATCAGTGGAAACGCAGACTTAGTAAAGAGCAATTTGGCTTTCATTTCTTTCCCGGAGTTATATTTGATAAAGCAGGTTATTCCAGACGGCTGCAGAAGAGCCGTAAAGTCTCAAGCTCTGAGATCTAGCAGTCATATTAAGAGACGACACGAATAGAAGAGCACCCAACAGTGCTTTTTGTGCTACCAAAACCCCACAAGGTATGCGATCAAAATTCCCAGAAAAAAAAAAAAAAAAGTGTCTGCACCAACAACAATGTTTTTTAGACGTAAAAACACAACAAAAGAAATTTGCTATCAAAAGCTCCATTTTCTCCGAGTATTTGTGTGAGTGATAACAGGGAATGTAACGCTTTTCAGAAAAAAAAAGAAAGTAAAACGACTTTTAAGTTGCTCGAGAACCAAATAGTATGCGGGAAAACGGATAGAATAACAAATACAGGGAAATATAGCAAAATCAACTTTTTGTCAAAATATCCATTTTCTACCTACGAGCATTTCTATAAGTGAATAAAAAAAGAGATAGAGCACAATCAAGTTCATTGTTAGAGTTCAAGGAGTGAAGAGCTAAACAAGTTTTCAATTGAATCGGATATAGTTCTTGCTGAAATTTGTTGAAATTGTGTAAGGAACTAAGCACATATTACAAGCGTGAGTACTTTGGGGTGGAAGATTGGAACATTTAGTAGTTGAAGCTTGTTACCTGTAGTACCCCCCCCCTTCGTATCTGCAGATTGTATAATGGCAAAATACAAAGAGTTCGAGCTTGTCCTAGTTTCTTTTCAGGGATACCCCTTATCGCCATCAGTAGTTATTAAAACCACCAAAGACCAGAAAAATCATGCTAGATACCTAGTCTTTTGCTACGGGACCCACTCTGAGCATTTTATAGCTGAAGCTCATGTCTGCAACTGGAATGAGCACTTTAAAGAAGCCTGTACAAGGACAGATAAAGATGTAAATAAGGCTTTTGAAGAGCAGCGCCTATTCCCTGATATTTTCAAGACTAAGAGTAAAGCTTACTTGTCTCTACCCAAAAAAACTAAAGTAAAATCCAGCCTAGCACCGTCAACTCCGACTTCCGCAGCAGCATCAACTTTAAAGGAAATAATAAATGAAACTCAAGAGGAACTAATCAACACTAAGTCCAACCTAATGAATGAAATTTCTCGTGTCGTATCAGACACAATGAAAGATCGCCGAGCTTCTGAAATTATCAGTGAAGATATTGTGAACGAAGTTTATAATTCTATTTCCCTTGAATATAATGCTAAATTTGAAAAAATTGAATCAACCCTTCAAAGACTTTATAAAGCTGTGAACTTGCTTGAAAATAAAATTTCTATAATAGAGGACAGGGTTGACCAACTTGAGCAGGATACCTTACTTGACACCCTAATTTTCTACGGTGTGAAACCAAACCCCAATGTGGAATTGATGGATAATCTTATTGAAGTGATAACAAAAATAATGGGCTTGCAAGATTTCCAAAAAATGGACCTCTTAAAGGCTAATCGATTCCGTCAGCCTGCTACTCAAACTGAGAATGTGAAAATTGCCCCCATCCTGGTAAAATTTTCAAACTTGGTTATTGCTCAAAAAGTATTTGCAGCAAAAAGTAAGTTGGTTAAGTCAGGTGTATTTGTGTCTGAAAACCTAACTAAAAAGCGTCGCGATCTATTAAGCGCGGCTCGCAGCTCCTTTGGTCCAAGTAGTGTTTGGTCTGATCATGGACAAGTTCTAGCCAAAGTTCCGGGTGAAACTCGTATACGTAAAATTAACTATTCGCATGAATGCATTAGTATGTGACTTGTTAGTATTTTTCTTATTTTGTAAATGCCTTCCACAGTTCATTGATTTTCATTTATTTACTTTATTTATTTATTTTTTCATTTTTGTTTCTCTTTCAGTGCTAATGGTTCATTCCGATAATACCTGCTGTCCAATAAGTTATTTGTTTGTTTGTAATACTTTGACAGGTTTTTCTTTTGCAATTGATTTAAGTAAATATTTCTTTTTGGTTCATCTGGTGACTTTAATAGACTCCAGTAAAACTTGTTTTTGTGAATTTTTTAAGCCACGAGAGTCGGCTTTGGAGTTTGAATATAATCCTTTCGATGTAATTAGTATTGTAAATAATTATGTGGGTCAGGTTAATCAATGTTCGATTAATATAAACCCTATTTGTTATAGTAAATATGTTCCGGATTTGGGGGGGAGAGGAGGTTACCAAAGGAAATTATTCTTTGACAGCATTTAAGTTTAACATTCAGGGTCTCTCCTCGTCAATTGATAATTTATGACAAATTGTTTCTGATGGACAGCCTGATGTTGTGGGTTTATGTGAAACGTTTTTAATTATTTTTTTTAATATAAAGAGATGGTTAGGGGCTAGGTTAAGTTATGTCAGGTATTTAATATAATGCGTTGTGCATTGCCTGCTTTACATAAATCTTTGTCGTAGTTTTCATAATTTTGTTTCGAAAGTATTATATTATCACCTGTTTTGGTATACATCATTAGGATTAAAGTAAGTTATATTTTTGGGTGTGTTTCTTTAAATTGACAAGTGCAGAATTTTAATGATTCTTATAAATTTTTTATATGCAGTGAATTCAGTTAAAAAATTGTCTAGCCAGGTAAAGAATCTTCATTTATAGATATAACCATACACATTATGTATGCAAGATATTTATGCATTTGTGGCCAAAAATTTCAGTGGTCCATTTGTACATCGTAAATGATTTCTTCGACTACATTGCATTTCCAGCTATATTTAAAATGACAAGAAAGTATAAAAACGAGTAAAACTTTTGACAATAAACAGTCATTTGATTTTAAGTATATTTATAAATTCATTACCAACACCAGAAAACAATAGAGAATAGTGATAAAGAACAAAAATCTACGTTTTAATTTAACTCCACGAATTATCTTTTCGAAAATAGTTTCAGGACTTTGTGCGTATTTATAAGTGCATGTGTGTATGCTCCGTAATGCTCCTAAGGAATAAATACAAAAAAGGTCTTGGGGCTTCTTTACTCCTTCTTTACTCCTTCTTTACTCCTTTTACTCCTTGTATAAGGTCAGATTTTAATCCTCTAATGGCGTGTCATATTGTTTGGAATAAGTTGCCTGAATCAGCTCGAGGGTGCCACTCATTCGGTTTGTTTAGGAAAAAAAGGGAAAAAAAGGGAAAAAAAAAAATTGTTAAAAATTTTTGGCTTCGTAGATGTTTTTTTTTTTTTTTTTTTTTTTAGTCTGTTTAATCTAATTAATTAATTTAGCTTATTTATTCTATTTCTTCTATAGTTTTCATTGTATCTATATTTTCTTTTCTTCTCCTTTGTATGTGAGAAAGTGTTTTGTTTTTCATTTTTGAGTAAGCATTTCATATGTCTTCCCCCTTTGTACAGGCCAATGAGCCTTTGGGGGAATAATAGCATGTAATATTGTATGTGTATTTATAATGAAGAATAAAACTTATCTTATCTTATTTGAAAAAACAAAAACAACTTCTTAGCAGGTTGAGACTAAAATAGTATTCAGGAATACGGGTAAAACCAATCGATACAGCATATCTTGTTCGGTTACTAATCTCACTTTAGTAAAAATTATCATATAATATTTTTTGGAGAATCTCGGGCAATTCAGTTTTTACCCTCCAAGGACGAGGACAGTCCGTTTAAGGACCCTGAACTAGGCAATCTATAATAGGCGGATTGCCAGCTCCAAGTTTTTATTTTTTTTTTCTGTGGCCTTTGATTTATTCTCATTTATTTATATATAATAATATTATTTAATTATATTATTTTATAATTATAAATAAAATATTTTATATCATATAATTATATATTTAATTATGTATACTCATTTTTTATATATATTATATATTTTTTATATCATTAATTATATATACTCATTTAATTATATATAATAATATACTTTTTTTCAGGCAAGCTCTCTTAATACTACTGACACGGAGATCGAAGAAACGACTGAGAACGACCGAACACAATTCCGAGACCAGCTTTATATTATTGGTCACTTTGGGAGAATGGTATTCTATTTTTATTATTTCAATCTGCTCTTAAATCATGTGATTTTGCAATGATTATCCACTTTTAGTCTTCCTCCACCTGACTTAATTTCTCTTAGTTCAATCTTTTCCTCTTTCCTCTTCCTCCACTTTTAGGCACTTTTCTATTAATCTGTTTTTTTTTGCTTGTCGGATTCTGGAGAATTCGGTGACCAAATTAGAACGCGTTTCCAAATTGGAAACACGTATAAGGTCAAACATTTTGTGGACATTGAAGAACCATTTATTTTCCGAAACACTTTTTTTAATCTTTCAAAACCTTTTGAAAGCTTGCAAGTCCCCCCCTCTCTCCGGAAATGTTGTGTCGATTTCGATAAGGAGTCTTGTTTGCATTATTTTTTTTTTATGTATTTAAACGCATAATTTTTAATTAAAGGTCACACTGTTGTGGGTAATCTAATATTTATCTATTATGAGGAGGGAAATCTCTAAATTATTATCACTGTAATTAAAAAAAAATGGTTGTTTTTTTTAAGAACGAATTTGTAATGAAATTTCCTCTTACAAATTTAAAAACCCCATTCAGTAAGAATCGTCCAACTGTATTGGAATCATGGTAGGCGCTCCTTCTTTATTAAACTACCTTTCAAATGATTATTAAATTACAGTTAGCTGACAATCTCTGTTATTTAAAAAAAAAGTATTTAATTAATACTTTTTAAATTTATTTTTTAACTATAAATTTTTCTTTCTTTGATCTTCAGGTTAGAACGTGACTTAATTTCTCCTGTGGAGTAAATAATAAGATAAAAAAAGTGTTTTTTTTTTTACTAAGATTAGTTATCAATCAATATTTTGTGCTTAGTGGGTGTTTATTCTTTAGTAATTTTTTTCCATTTTGTGGAATTTTCCATTGTACCCATTTCTGAGGAATTTGACCCTGCTCTCAGAAGAGTCCCTCACAAGCTCTTATGAGAACTGTCAAAAATGAATGTAAATAGGTTTTTTTTTTCGATAAATGTTTTTCACCCACGTTGAGTGTTAACGAATATTTCTATGTGCTTATTATTTAAATTTAAAGCTCTGTAATTGTATGGAGCTATTAAGTTTATTAATAATGATAGAAATTGAAAGAAAAAATTATTTATAACTATTTATAATAAAAATCAACAAAAATCGATTTGTTGACTATTAGTAGTACTAATCGATTATTAACTATTACCTAATATTTATCGAATTTGATTATTTCATATAATAATATTAATTAACATCGCATTGATGTTTGTTTAGGTACGAGAGTTCAGTCTGAAAAGGTTTTCTTTTCTTTCCATAGACTATTGGGAATTTTGATTTTGCTTTAAAGACAGCCTATCGAAAAGTTTTCTAAAAAATGTTTAGAATGTGACTTAATTTCTTCTTTTGGGTAGGACTTTTTCACTCGAATTAATAAGATTAAATGTCAATTAATAGCTGTGCTTAGTGGGTATTTATTCTGTAGTAAGTTTTTTCCATTTTTTTTTTTTTAGAAATCCCCCATTTTTGGGGTATTTGACTCTGCTCTAAGTGACAATCCTCTCAAAATCTTTTGAGAACTGTCAGGAAAGACTGCTTTTTTATAAATGTTTTTCACTCGCGATTTGTTTAAACTAATATTTCTATGGGTTTATTATTTAAAGCTATGTAATTATATAAAGCTCTGTTAATTTTATTGATAACAATACAAATTTAATCATGAATAATTATAACTAATCGATTATTAACTATTAACTAATAATTATCGAATTTCATTATTTCATATAATAATGTTAATTAATATCGCTTTGATGTTTGTTTAGGTACGTGAGCACAGTCTGAAAAGATTGTTCTTCTTTTTTATTCATAGAATATTGTGAACTTCGATATTGCTTTCAGGACAGCCTATCCCAAAGTCTTCTAAAAAATGTTTAGAATGGGACTCGATTTCCCGTTTGGGTAAGACTTTTCCACTCGAAATAATAAGATTAAATATATTTGCTTTCACGACAGCCTATCGCAAAGTTTTCTAAAAAATGTTTAGAATGTGACTCAATTTCTCCTTGGGGTAGGACTTATCCTCTCGAAATAATAAGATTAAATATCAATTAATTGCTGTGCTTAGTGGGCATTTATTCTGTAGTAATTTTTTTTTCCATTTTTTGGAATTTAAAAAATATAGATTCCCCCATTTTTGGGCAATTTGACCCTGCTCTCAGGAGAGTCTCTCAAAATTTTTTGACAATGTGAAGAAGGACTGTAACTTTTTTTGTTTTTTAACTAATATTTCTATGGGTTTATTATTTAAAGCTCTGTAATTACATAAAGCTCTATTAATTTTATTCACAATAATACAAATTGTAATCATTACTAATTATAATTATTTATAATTTAGGATTGTATTAGTTGGTTATTAATAATACTTATCGATTATTACCAAACTATCAGCTAATAATTATCGAATTTGATTATTTCATATAATATTTTAATTAACGTGGTGTTGATGTTTGTTTAGGTAAATGAGCGCACTGAAAAAATGTCAATTATAAATTTTGATTTTGCTTTCATGAAAGCTTAACACAAGTTTTCTAATTACACATGTTGTTTATTATAAATGTGTACTTTATACATTTGTATACATTTCATTTTACATTTTACATAGCCTACATTTTATTTTTCACTTTCATTGCGTTTACATTTATATACTTTAGCATAGTCTGAGAAATAATTGTTGTTTCGAAAGCTACTGTTCAGAAATATTTATTGCGAAGCTTTCTATAAATCTGCTTTTGTATCGGTATATGTATATGTTTCTATTCCAGTAAAATTGTCTTTGTGCTTATTTAGGTAATAGGAGCATAGTCTGAAAGCATGTTTTTGCTCCGAAAGCTACTATAAATTTTAGTGTTGTATTCAGAAAAATTTATGACGAAGCTTTCTAAAAATTCTCATGATCGGATGTAACCCGTTTCTCTATTGACAATTGTTTTATTTGTTCTGTAATGTTGTTCTCGTATTTGTTTAGGTACCTGAGCATAGCCTGAAAACATTGCATGGGCTGTTGGAGGCCAAGACATCACAACTAAATCAGCGATTGCAACAGATCCATTCAAATATTGATGGGTCCGTAGATATGACAGACTTGGGTGAAATCTATGAAGATCTGCATTGGATTCTACTTGTAGTTGGTAATACATTGTTTTTCGCTTTTCTATGCAGTTTAAATAAAGGCTGTAGTGGGGGTTCTTGCACCAAGAAAAAAATCTTGATTAGTGACTACCCACCCCCGGTCTCCCACAAAATTTGTAGGCCAAATTTTTACAAATTTTCATTTATTAACAGAATTATTTGCATTTTTTTTTATTAATTAAAAATTTGTTTTTAATAATTTTTATCATAATTATATAGTTAAAATTAATTACTGTCACTTTATTAATTGCGCCCTCCATCTTATTTTAATAAAAATAAAATTTCGAAAATTACAAAATGATTATAACCGTTAGATTATTTATTTGAAATTTTGCGCCATTAAAATTTTTGCTCCCGTGGCAAGTATCCCATCCCTGCCCTTCCCCCACTAAAACGGCCTCTGATAGGCTGAGTCATAAATAACATAAATAGTTTCTTTTAACTGGCTTACTTTAGATTAAGTTATATGGATTATATATCAGTTGGATTTAATTTGAATGTGTGCTAATCTACCGAATCTACCTTAGTCTGTACTCAATTAATTAGAGTATATATTAATTGGAATCTTCATTGGATTCTACTTGTAGTTTGTAATACATTGCAATACATGGCTATAATTGGAGAGAGTCTATTTTGAAAATTCTCGTTTCTCCTGATTCCTAGTGTTCCGATTCATCGTTTTGTTGTTATTGCTCTCTTTATTTTGTGTTCTTTTGTTGATTCGTATATACACTTAATATTATCAATTCTTAGAAAAAGTTACTAATAGCGAAGGTGCTATTACTGAAAAAAAAATCCATAAACATGTCACCGTAAAATATCGTCAAAATCCTCTATATATCTCGTCAATGTCACCATAAAATATCGTCAATATCCTCTATATGTCTCGTCAATGTCACCGTAAAATATCGTCAATATCCTCTATATATCTCGTCAATGTCACCGTAAAATATCGTCAATATCTTCAATATATCTCGTCAATGTCACCGTTAAATATCGTCAATATCCTCTATATATCTCGTCAGTGTCACCGTAAAATATCGTCAATATCCTCTATATATCTCGTCAATGTCACCGTAAAATATCGTCAATATCCTCTATATATCTCGTCAATGTCACCGTTAAATCTCGTCAAAATCTTCTCTATATCTCGTCAATGTCACCATTAAATATCGTCAATATCTTCTATATTTCTCGTCAATGTCACCATAAAATATCGTCAATATCCTCTATAGATCTCGTCAATGTCACATTTAAATATAGTCAATATCATCTATATATCTCGTCAATGTCACCATAAAATATCGTCAATATCCTCTATATATCTCGTCAATGTCACAGTAAAATATCGTCAATATTCTATATATCTAGAAATATGTCTAGAAATATATTCTATATATATAGAAATATGTTTTGGCCTAGGCCCAAAACACATTTCTCGGAACTACTGCTTTGAAGGACAACAGATACCTATACAAGAAGAAGCTCGAGACTTGGGAGTGACAATAGACAGTGACATGACTTTCACCAAGCACTACGAGTCAATCATCTCTAAGTCATCACAAGTCTTGGGAATTATTCGAAGAAATTTCTCTATTACTGACTCAACACTGTTTTCTATACTCTTCAAATCGTTAGTGAGACCAATGATCGAATACGGTCATAAAACAACCAGGCCATTTTTTCAAAAAGACAGCAATGCAATAGAAAAAATCCAAATGAGGGCTACTATATTTGTTCCATCACTTAGAGACTTATCATACCAAGACCGTTTGAAAAAAACTGTCGCTCCCAAGCCTCTCATACCGATTTTTGAGAGAAGATCTTATTGAAGTATACAAAATATGCAACAGATACTATGACAACATCCCTCCAGAAGAGATAATAACATTCAAGAATAATAACCTGAGAGGTCACGAGTTTAAGCTAACTGAAGAACGTTTCAGAAGAGATGTTGGGAGATGGGCATTCAGCAACCGCATTGTCTCCGGGTGGAACGCACTACCATCAGACACTGTTAAATCAGATTCAGTCACTTCATTTAAGAACAAGATTGACAATCATAATAGTGATAAAGCATTTGATTATTACAATTTTTGTAGATAGAGGTGCAAGCCTGTTTTTGCAATATATTATTATTATTATTATTATTATAAAATATCGTCAATATCCTGGATATATCTCGTCAATGTCACCGTTAAATATCGCCAATATCCTCTATATATCTCGTCAATGTCACCGTTAAATATCGTCAATATCCTCTATATATCTTGTCAATGTCACCGTTAAATATCGTCAATATCCTCTATACAGTTAGTCTGAAGAAAACATAGGTGCACATCTAAGTTTAAGAAGGCACAGAGGGAAAAAAGGAGAGGTAGCCCATCTTGTGCCTCGACATTGATTTTTTTTTCTTTGGGTGGGGGGGAGGGGTCTATTGGCTAGTAGGAACTAAATTTTTTGCAATTTGAAGTCTCAATATATTTCTTTTTGCATGTATATAGGCTACAACGTTCCAATGTATTTCAAAATATGTATATAATGTATTCGAACATTAGAGATATTGGCATGAGGCCCGACAGAGTTAACTGTCATTATTTGTACTAGTAAAGTTATAATTGGTGGTCAATTTTTGAAACATTCTGCCACTCAAAATATGTGTCATGTTTACTTTTGGTCCTTCGAGTTTTGAAAATGACCCATATGGTGAAAGACCGGTTAAGATGTTTAAATCACGATGAAGGAATTTAGGTTTGTAACTATTGCGCTTGTTGCGGACTGTTTTGTATTTTGCAGCGATAAGCAGTTTGCTTAACATTGAATGTATATATATAAAGAAATAAAATGGCAGGAGCTTAGGGTTTCACCGGAAAAAAAAATTCTTTCAATGATTACAGTAGAAGCAAGTGTGTTTTTTTTCCAATCGTTTTACGTTGCCTTTGTCTTTTTACCTTGTGTCATCTGAATGAATGGGAATGCTTATGTGGTCATTTTCTCTCTGAATTAGCAACATATTGCCAATATGTTGGCTATATTGGGTCGAAACGTTAATCGACTCGCATAATTTTATGTCATACATAAATGGAAATGAGACAACAGAAGGTGACTCTGGTATACTCAAATAGAAAATTTGTAAATCAGAATAGCTTAAATGCACAGAAGGAGTATTATTTTTTGGAGAACTTGGTGTAGGTAATTTCGGAGACCACACTGCCTGTCCATGACGATAAAATAAAAGTTCAAAATAGGGATAAAATCCTTTTTAATAGACAGTGTATAATAAATTTCACAAAAAAATACCAGATATTTCGGTCACGTATACAGTGACCGTCATCAATAGTAAAACAGTAGATGATGGTCACTGTATATGTGACAGATCTATCTGGTATTTTTTGTGAAATTTATTATACACTGTCTAATAAAAAGGATTTTATCCCAATTTTGAACTTTTATTTTATCGAACTTAGTGTAAGATTCCACTCAGACTAAGGGCGAATAATCTAGTTTTTTTTTTTATATTTTACTTGGGGTTTGTCTATAGGAGCTGGAGCTAGACAATATTTTGATTTGTGCCCTCTTTCACCACAGCATTGTGTATTAGCAACGTATAGTCTATCTTATTTTTAGCTAATGTCACCTTTTTTATTTTTTTTAGATGATGTCATCTGTATGACCGGAGATGCTGATGTGGTCCTTTTCCCTTGTGTATTAGCAACGTATAGTTTATCCTATTTTTAGCTAATGTCACCTTTTTTATTTTTTTTTAGCTAACGTCATCTGTATGAACGGAGATGCTGATGTGGTCCTTTTCCCTTGTGTATTAGCAACGTATAGTCTATCCTATTTTTAGCTAATGTCACCTTTTTTATTTTTTTTAGCTAACGTCATCTGTATGACCGGGGATGCTGATGTGGTCCTTTTCCCTTGTGAATTAGCAACGTATAGTCTATCCTATTTTTAGCTAATGTCACCTTTTTTATTTTTTTTTAGCTAACGTCATCTGTATGAACGGGGATGCTGATGTGGTCCTTTTCCCTTGTGAATTAGCAACGTATAGCCAATCACAGTCGAGGACTGTTCATGTTGAGACATCAATTAAAATCCTAACTACTCCAGGCAACAAGACGGCCGATACTCTTGGATATGAAGCAGCTGATATCCTTATATGGTATTTTTTTTTTTATTGGTTAGGCTTATGAAATACTACCTTGCGTTTGAAATAACATTTTTTTTTCTGTTTTATTTTTCAATGGTGTTCTTCATTTCATCAAGCTGATAGGACTTAAAGCCTGGTTTATCAGGGCTCTCGGTGTTTTCGCAGGATTTTTTTCTGGGCCGGCAGGCTTGATGTTGATGACTAATGTTGAAAGACATGCACTGTCCATCAAATTCTTTCCCTTGGATGCATAAACCTCCACTGCAGAATATACTTATTTTCTAAACCATATGTGATGAACGTAGATTTTATAGGTCAATGTTTTCAGTGTTAAATGGGTATATTGACAAAACAAAAAATAAATAATTCTCCCATAATTGAAAACATCTCAATCCATTCCTGGATGCCGAGAACCACAAGTATCTACATTTTTAAACATAAATGCTCATCAGTGGCCATCATCAAGTAGCCATCACTCCTACTCTCAGACAGGATCTTACCTCTCATCATTTAATAAAATTAACCAAATACTTCTCTGTTCCTAACCCCAAGGGAAACCCCATCAAAGGAAAAATAAAGAATAAGAAAAGACCAAATAATTATCGATTTTTTTGGTTTGCTAATAAATTATTTTTTACTCTTTTTTTAAATGACGTAAGGGAGCTCCTGCCTCTCAGCTCTTCTGGGTTCAGATTCCATATGATTGCAAAGGTTATATTCAAAGCAAATCTGATCGCATGGTCGAGATGATTGGTATATGCAGGTTCGAATATGATCGGGTATGCTGATTATGATGGTCAGAGATAGGTCAAAATAACGTCTTAAATGAAGATGGCAGTTCCCCAGCTAAAAATTAAACACAAAAGTAAACAGGATCGTTGATGTAAATAGTGAAAAAGACCACACTGCCTTTCCATCATAAACAACAAGTAGAACAATAGGGAAATTTTTTATGTAAGACAGTGGAACGCAACTTTAAATGAATATTTCGACCCTTTATCCAAGGACCGTCCTCAGCAAAACAAATGAGGATGAAACGAATATAAAAGAACTCACATTAAAATATAACCTTTAAAACTAAAATATTTTCAAAACAGCCCTAGCATCATTACCTCAAGGAAGTTCAACCAGGACTTGTACGTCAAAGCAAAGTGATAAAATACAATTCATTCAAATGGAATAAAAAACATTTACAAACAAGCTCTTAAAGCTTATCTTGCCTTTTTGGCAGCCAGCCTAAAAGGTCTATCCGTAACAGGATGAGTGGAATTGTTTACTGGTTTTTTAATATAATTAGTTAAATCATTTTTAATTAAATTTGCATATAAGGTATATTTTAGTTTTAAAGATTGTATTTTAATGTGAGTTCTTTTATTTTCGTTTTAGCTACATTTGTCTTGCTGAGGACGGTCCTTGGATATAGGGTTGGAATATTCATTTAAAGTTGCGTTCCACTGTCTTACATAAAAAAAAATTCCATATTGTTCTACTTGTTTTTTTTTTAGGATAGTTGATGCAGTGACTCGAGTGACAAGTATTTCTCATATTTTCCAATAATATCAGATATTGTTTGCGGATGGGATTCAGATTCCGTAAGTGAGACTTAAAAGTTGATTGCCAGATCACTGCACAATGCTGTAAATGGCCCTAAGGGCCATAATGGTACATAAGGGCCTTGTACAAGAGGACTAGTGCTTTTGCGGCAAGGGCTTCTCAATTTTTGTTTATTACTCCAAGATTCCTGGATAGCTTCAGCTTAACTGCTCGAATATGATGCAGGAATGACAAGTTTTCATCAAGCAAGATCCCATGTATTTTGCAAAGCGCTTTTCTAGTTGACTGATCAGACCTCTAGATGTTTGGATACCGAATATCTCCGGATGAACACCCCTGATCTGGGAACGCAAGATTTTTCAGCATTAATAACAAGTCGGTTAACATCCATTTAGAGATACACCTCTTCCAGAACATCCCTCAGTTGGGACATGAGCATCGTCTTATCCGTTTCACAGCACCCAAGCGTGGTATCATCAGCGAAAGCTAAGAGCTCTTCGTTTTCATCTTCGGATCGGAAAGAATCTTCATCGTAACATAGATTGCAGCAGCGAAGATTTTCAAAGGCTGCCTTCAGTAGTCGACACAGGTCGTTATCTTTAATCAGGAGTAGCAGTGTCCTAATATTGAACCATGGGGGACACCAGAGTTGACGAGTACATTGTTTCCAGGTTTTTCTCCAAAATAAATCCTGCGGTCCATCAAATAAGATCTAAACCAATCTAAAGTGCTGCCTATTATTCTTATATATTCTAATTCCCGAGAAGAATTGAATAGTAGATACTATCAAATGCTTTTCTGATATGAACAAGAACCGCTGCAGTTAGTAGACCAGAATCTAGATATTTGTTTATCCATAAGCTCAATGCAGTTAGCGCATCTTGGGTGGAGTGCCCTGGTCTGAACCCAAACTGGTGATTATTAAGGAACCTTAATGAACCCCTTTCTTCTCCAGAAATTTGAGTAGTTGCTATAATTCGCTGGAAAAATGATCTCTCATCAGTCCCTTTTTTGGCGAAAGAAGGTATCTCTCATCAGAGAGATACCACCAGCCTATATGGGTTACAAAAAGTCAAATGAACTATTTGGTAATCTTTTGTTTATACACTATTACCGGCTGAAACAATACATAAAAATAAGGCAAAAACAAACATTGTTGCCCTTTTAAAAGGGCAAAACGGGCTATATTGGGAACAGCTTTACCGTTCGGCACAGAGTGGCTTTTCAGACTATACTTCTTCTTTTAGTATGGTATTCAGGATTAGGTAAAAATAATTTATGTTGCAGTTCGTCTTTTGTGGAATATTTTTGAATAGTTTGTTGCAGAATATAACCTATTGCATTCATTGAATGCAATATGTACATTACTATTTGTGTTTGAAGTGTGTGTCATGAAAAAAATAAATAAATTAAAATATAGTTTCTAAAAAAAACAATATATAAAAAGAAATAAAAAATAATCGAAAACTCACTTTGTTTTTCTTGTAGTTGAAAGGGTCTTATGTCCGTTGTAATCAAATCTTTTGTAGTAAAAATTTTTATGTAGCATTGACTCTAGATGAAAGATATAATAAATATTAGAAGAAAGGTAAAAGTTAAATATTAGAAAAAATAAATATAATAAATATTAGGTTTACGAAAAAAAGACAAAAGAAAAGAAATATTCATTTATGTAAGTCGTGATCCATCTAAAACCCTTGTTGTGGTAGTTAAAAAATAAAGCTAATTTGAGGAAAAAAAACAAAAAAACTTTAAAATGGTAAAGTGGCAAAAAAGCTAATTTGTGGTAAATAGCATATTTAAGTAGGCTTCCACTGAAATAACCTAATTTTGCTATTTTGTTTCGTCTTAATTTAATTTTATTATTTTTATTTATTTTTTAATATGTTTAAAATATATTTAATAGTATTTAATTTAATTTAGTTGTTCAGTTTCATCTAACTTCATCAACCAACTCAGTCTACCCTGAGTTTTCACAAATAAAGGGTTGTAATTAATCCCTAGGAACGTTGAGGTAATTATGCTTGGATGTTGTTTTTTTCAAGAACCCTCATATTTAGTCAAATCACTAAATCACTAATCACTATTAATTACAGTACCATTTATGTTGAGTTATTGTTAGTTAGAAGTTGCTTTTCCTGCCAAAAAAGGTTATTTTGAATTTATCATTACTTTTATATAAATTGGAAACTAAAACAGGTCAAAATATTCATTTAATCCGACATGAAAAACAATATAAAGCTAATTGGTTTATTCTTTTTTTTGGGAGAGGGGTCTACTGAGTGTGAATGATGCTGGTTTTTTGTCCAAGACGTTTCAGAGTAGTTTATGAATTTTTTTTCTTCAACAAATTATTAGAAGCTTTTTACATAATTATTAGAAATTAAAAGTTATTAAATTAATTAAATATTAAATAAATTATTAGAAGCTTTTTAAATAATTCTAAATTATTAGAATTATTAGTTAGAAGCTTTTAAGCATTCTTTCGTGATAATTCTTGCTTAGTTAGAAGTTACCTGTCCTGACAAAAAAAGTTAAAAAAAAAATCTTCGAGGCAAATTGCTTTTTTAGTTGAAAGGACTGCCCACTTCGATTGATTGATATTAATCAAAAAAAAATTTTAGTTTATAGGTGGTCAAGCGTGCTTAGTTAGAAGTTACCTGTCCTGATAAAAAAAAAGTTTAAAAAAAACCTTTAAGGGATATTAATTTTTATAGTTGGAAGGTTTGCCTACTTCGATTCAGCAAGTTTGACCATGTGTGAACTAAGTTATTTTTATTAATATCAATCATCAGTTCAACATAAATCGGGATATGAACGTCGGTTATTCATGTAAAGTGTCGTGAAAAATAACGTCAAGTCACTTTTTACGTTTTTACGTTTGTTTCTGCTTTTTACGCTTTGCTTTTACGCATTTGCTTTTTAAGTTTTTTGGTGCCACTGTGATATTGTGATATTGAACTTGATTGTAATATTAAGTGTGATATTGTGAAGTGAGTGTCCACGGTGTTCCAGAGTAGTTTAGAGTTTTTTTTTCCTTCAGCAAATTCCTTCTTTGAGAAAAGAGAGATTGCTACCCTACATTTCCGCGTTAAAAAGTGGGCTGAAATTTGATTTGTATATTTTTATGACATATTTCATATCACGATATTCCTTATTTCTAGAGAAATACAAATAATAAAAGGTAATATAACGAAGAATGATATTAAAAGCAGTGAAATATAAACGAAACTACGAATATTTCGGTTCCATGTCTTAAGAGCCATCTTCAGCAAAACAAATTAATCAATTTAAAAATTAAACTTATATTAAAATACAAGAATTCATATTAACTAAACTAAGAAAATCGAATAAAATTTTTATATACGTTGATATAAGTTTAATTTTATACTCATTTTTCCGAAGACGGCTCTTGAAAATGGTTCCATTGTAACTGAACCCCCGTGTAACTGAACCCCTGTAACTGAACCCCCGTATAACCGAACCCCCGTGCAACTGAATCCCCGTTTAACCGAACCCCTGTGCAGCTGAACCCCCGTTAAACTGAACCCTCGTGCTACTGAACCCTCATGCAACTGAACCCCCTTTAACTGAACCCTCGTGCATCTCAACCCCCGTGCAACTCAACCCCATTTACCTAAACCCCCGTGTAACTGAACCTCCATGTAACTGAACCCCCGTGCAATTGAAACCCCGTATAACCGAAGCCCGTGCAACTGAACCCTTCGTGCTACTGAACCCTCATGCATCTGAACCCCCTTTAACTGAACCCTCGTGCAACTCAATCCCCGTGCAACTCAACCCCATTTAACTAAACACCCGTGTAACTGAATCCCCATGTAATTGAACCCCCCTGTAACTGAACCCCCATGAAACTGAACCCCCGTATAACTGAACCCTCGTGCAACTGAACCCTCTTGCAACTGAACCCCCGTGCAACTGAACCATCGTGCTACTCAACCCTCATGCAACTGAACCCCCTTTAACTTAGCCCTCGTGCAACTCAACCCCATTCAACTAAACCCCCGTGTAACTGAACCCCCATGTAACTGTATCTGTGTATAATCATGTAACCATATAACTGTGTGTTAAAAGAACACAACTGATGATCGAAAAGTGTTGAAAGAGAGTGGTAGTACTGAACACTCAGCTACCATTCTTAGGAGACATCTGACAGTTTATAAGTGACCATGGAATTCCTGTGTTGTTTTAAAGTTACTTTTCTGTGAATAGGCAGCGTCGCGGCAGCGTGCACCTGGCGACGATAAATCACATCAGTCCAGTTTTTGTCAGGAAAAAATTACTCAGTGATAATTTATTGTTCCTGCTAGCATTATGCGCTTCTAGGTCCGGGCCTAGGGACCTAGTGGTAAATCCAGGCCTGAGCGTGCATATATTTCCTTTTGGTGAATTGACTTTCCCTTTAAGCACTCCCTGAAAGTTCCAACTTAATACACAAATCCCTTTTTTAGATATGCCATTTTTAAAATCTGCATGCGCAGAGTGTTTTTTAATTTAATTCAAGTTCCGCCTCAAATACCTCATTCTGTCAAATCTGTAACTTGATGTGCGTAGCTTTAATATTGCTAGCTAAATTGTAGCAGATGTCGTAGTAGGAGCAGTAGAACTAATAACAGTGTTGAATTAGTAGTAGTAGTAGCAGTATTAATAGCAGTAGTAGCAGGTAGATGCCCCAGAAGTTTCGTCTTGATACGTTAAGCTGTTCCCAAAAAAAATTGCTGATACACCTGTATCATCAATCTGTATGTTATTGCAAGTTACCAATTGTTAAAAATTTAAGGTTTTTATAGAAGGGATGATCGTAAAAACTTTGAAGGAGGCTCTTTCGATTGGAAATTGAAAGTTCAAGTTCAATTTCGAAGAATCAAAGGTAATCACAGGACAATCAGTCTTTCCCTCTTAACTGACACCCCCCCCCCCCAAATACAACCCATCAAAAAAAAAAAAAACATTTTTTTAAAAATAGTCTTAAAGTCAAAAAAACAAGCCTTTGGGGTTAACAACCCCACCAGCAGCATCTGGGGCACGGGCTGTAAGTTAAGCTAGTTGCTCATTGCTAACACATAAGGTTTTTGCAGAAAAAAATTTATATGTACTTTGGGGGGGGGGGGCTCATTCGATTGGAAATCAAAAGTTCCAGTGCACTGTGTCATAGTTAAAAGTGATCGGAGGGCTTCCACCCCACCCTATTTTTCCCCCAAATGCATACGATCTAAATTTTGGGACGGCCATTTTATTTAAAACAGTTTAAAGGTTAAATAACTATACCATAGTTAAATAACTATGGTTCATAACCCTATTGTGTTTTACCCAATGTAATTACGGTGGTTGAGTTGCACGAGGGATCAGTAGCACGAGGGTTCAGTAGCACGAGGGTTCAGTTGCACGGGGTTCAGTTACATGGGGGTTCAGTTACAGGGGCATTTAGTTAAATGGGGTTGAGTTGCACGGGGGTTGAGTTGCACGAGGGTTCAGTTAAAGGGGGTTCAGTTGCATGAGGATGGAGTAGCACGAGGGTTCAGTTGCACAGGAGCTCAGTTGCACGTTGGTTCGGTTATACGGGGGTTCAGTTACACGGTGGTTCAGTCACACGGTGGTTTAGTTACACGGGGGTTCAGTTACACGCACACCCTTGAAAATGAATCGAAGCATTTATTCAGTTTTTTTCCAATTTTTATAGTCTTACAAGAATCATCCGTCGTTATATTACTTTTTGTTATTTGTATAATGGAAAGGCAGTGTGGTGTTCGTCGTTATTTAATTTTAGAGGGTCTTTTTTTTTTTATATGGTTAACTAATGGTGAGTGACAAATCTAGACCAACAAGAAAGGTGATTTTTGGATATAAAAGTAACGGTTAAACCCTTTTTTAAACCAAACTTGCGTTTTATGAGAAATATTGTCAGGAAGACAAAAAAAAATGTATTCACTATATTTTTACAAGTGAACATTCTGGGAGTATCTAGACAGGGCCGTATCTAGGATTTTTATTTGATAGGGGGGGGGGGTTTGATACTTAAAAAAAATATCTTCAAAAAATGGAACAAAAGTTGGTATACATGTATTTTTGTTACTTTTCCACGAGTCGGACGGATTTTTTTTTCCTTTGGGGGGGGGATAACTCTCACCTGTGAATACGGTCCTGTTTCTATGATTGTATATATATATATATATATATATATATATATATATATATATATATATATATATATATATATATATATATATATATATATATATATATATATATATATATATATATATATATATATATATATATATATATATATATATATATATATATATATATATATATATATATATATATATATATATATATATATATATATATATATATATATATATATATATATATATATATATATATATATATAGAGAGAGAGAGAGAGAGAGAAAATGAAATTTATTAAAGCAAAAAAAGATGATCAAACATAGTTAACTGAGTCTGGCTTAGGATCTGTTTATCTTACCAAAAAAAAAGTTTTTCGAAGAAACGACTCGAAGGATGGCAATATTCAAAGAAGTATTTCCTTTTATCTTTTAGTTTGATAGCAGCTATTTTTCGAATCGCCGACGTAGAAAGGCATGCTGCTGATGCTGGAATGGCACAACTACTTAGCCCTGAATTAGGGACAACGTTGATGTGGTGTTTAACTCGTTGGACACAAGCTTATCTGGGACCATGTGATTCGGAAAATTTGTTTGTAAGTAACTGTGTTTGTCTTCTGTGTTTTTGTGTAAAAGCAAAAATAATTAACTAAAAGCAAAACTACTCAATAGTACTAAAAGTAAAATTATCACGGTTAACATCTAAATTATAATCAGTAATTAAGATAAACGAAAAAGAATTAGTTAAATGTAAGAAAAAAGACTAATCATGGATATCACTTCTTATGCTGTGATCTGGCTTTTATGTTCGTTTGATTGTATGAAGAATGAGCTATAGCTCACGCGCCTCACAAAACGACCTTACGTACATAACGGGCCTCCCATAGCGGTGAAGTTCTAAAACGGAAGATGTTAAACCTTATGATAAAAATATCGAGGGCCCTTTCCAACTTCAGCGTATTCACTTCCCATTGGAGAACGTAATTAACATTCAAACCCTTTTATGTTTATCTTATTGAATTTTTTTTTTACAAAAACATATTCTCACCCAATTCATGGTCTTCAGCAGAATTTCGATTTCATCCAATCGATTTGATCGATTTTGAATCGATCATACATCACATATAAATCACAGTGAAGTGATTTATAAAGCATTTATAAAAATTAGGTTGCAATGCCAAAAGCTACATCAAATCTGCATTTTTATGCACAAAATCTGCAAATTATATAGTCACAAATCTGCAAAAATATGTAAAAACCAAAATCCGGTATTTTCAGTTTTTCCCTAGACCAAAGAAATAGATGTGAAAAACTGTAAAGATAAATATAAACAAGCGTAATATATAAATACAAATATAAATACAATATATATAAATAAATATTCTAAGAAATATAATAAAGTAAAATAATGAGAAACATCAACCTCCTAGGATGGTAATGAGAGAAAAGTTGAGAAGAAAGAAAGGTTGAGAGAAAGGTTAAGGCACGTTCTGCGGATGAAGGATGACAGATAGCCGAAGATTGTCCTTTTCGGCCAACTGTTTAGGGCAAAACGGAAAGAAGGTTGTCCGAGATTGGGGTGGGAGGATGTCATAAAGAAAAATTTAAGGAAAATGGGAACTTCCTGTGAGGGTGTAAAGAGGACGGCTTTGAATAGATTGGGATGGAGGAGGAGCGTGCTTAGCTGTGTTGGCCTCAGGCGGCTTGGTGCTGCTGTGGGTTGTTAGTAGTAGTAGTAGTAATAATTATAAAAATATTGTAATGTATAATAGGTTAAATGTAATTATTTGGTAAAAAAAACTGAAGAGAAAAACAAAACAAAAAACAAGAAGAAAATAATTGTTTTCCTACTTTAGCAATTGAGATAAATAAGCACTTAAATAAGGTCTTGACCTTACTCACCTATCAAATCACCTGGGACCTATCAAATCAATGTCTAAATTTATGCAAAGTTATCGTTAATAAATGTAAGTTGTGTAAAAATAAATATAAATATAGTATAATATTATAAATAAGTATACTTAAAATGTTTACTAAAAAATACAAAAATATAAATACAAGGTAATATACATGGGTAAATATACTAAATGGATATAAAAATGAAAAACTCTATTCACAAAAATGAAGTATGTGAGGTAAGAATAAAAAAGAACAAATTTAATCATCGCATTTCCGATTCAAACAGCCCATAAATAGGCTTCCGCTTTCTCCTCATTTTACATTGATTTTACTTTGGATTTTTTGTTTCTGGTACATCATGTCAACTTTTTAACGTGTCAGGATTTTAATGCTCCAACTTTCAATGCTTGTTTACACTTCATGGCTTACACTTTGTGGCATCTCTGTAGTACTTTCTGTTATTCTTAAAACATTATAATTATTCCATTTATTATTAATTATTTATTAATTATTCTATCTGTTATTCTGAAATCCTCTGAAAATTATTGTCCTTTCATATCTATTTTATATTACTTGTATTGTTTTGTAATTGGTCAAAAGTAGTAAATCTTCTGATTGTCTGTACCCACACACTGGGAGGTGGAGGGTAGGGGAACCCCGTGTTCACTAGCCAAGTAGTTGTATTGTAACAGTATAATACAACACTAGTAGTAGAATATACAAGTATAGTATATATATTCTTAGTATATATATTCTATAGTATATATATTCTTAGTGTATATATTCTATAGTATATATATTCTTATATATCCATTTTTATTCAAATTGAAACTACAAGTACAGAGAGATTTATTGGGACTCCCATTGAAATTGTCTACTTGCTTAAGCTTATTTGGCTGCCAAGTAGTAGTAGTATAGTTGCCTACCATTAGTAATATAGTATAATATTTGAAAACAGAAATAATACAAGAAAGGCAGGGGGGGGGGCAAAATAGGCTGATCAGATAAAAATAAATTTAGGGGGCGCAAAATAGGTTTATCCGATAAACTTGCGTTAAAAGGAAGTTTAATTAACGCAAACTTGGGTTAACTAAGTAAATTACACTATCTTAGACTACGCTAGGGGGGCGCCCCCTTGTCCCCCCCCCTCGGATCCGCCACGGGTGGGAAGAAAGGGTCGGTCATAAGAAACGCCTTGAACGAAATTTGAATTTCATGGGGGGGGGGGAGGCAAAGAGTGAAGCTTTGATATTGCGATGGAGGAGGAGCGGACGAATCTGTGTTGGCCTAAGGAGGCTCGGTACTGCAGTGAGTTGTTAGTAGTAGTAGCAATGATTAATTGTATAGTGTAGTGCTTTATAGGATCCAAATATAGAAACATTCACAGGGAATGTCATTTTATTTTTCTTAGTTTGGTAGTTTAGTAGTAGTAGTAGTTGTATAGTTGCATAGTATTGGTAATTTAGAATAGTACACGAAAAATAGAAATAATAAAAGAAAAGCATGTAGCTCTAAGCAGTGTACTTTGGTTATATAGTATTAGTAATATAGTATGTTAAAGGAAGAGCTGGTAATCCCGAGGGGGTGAGAAAAGGTCGTAGTAAAGAATATAAAGGAAATTGGAAGTTAATGGGAGGAGGTAAAGAGTGAAGGTTTGAAGAGATTGGGGTGAAGGAGGAGCGTAAGAAAATACGATGGTTTGGGTGGTTTGGCCCTGTAGTGGAAAGTTTGTAGTAATTGTAGTAGGAAAAGAGAGACGAGGAAAATCAGTTTTTAATTAAAGACCAATATACACAAAAAATCCAGCCAATCTGACTTGGCACGTGAAAATGTAATACAGATTTTCACGTGACAGGACTCGATATTTTAATCACTTACTATTCATTTAATTGTATTAAAATAAGGGAAAACGGAATTTTTATACATTAATAACAATAAACCTTATAGAAACCTAGACCCGATACTAACAGTAGACATCCCCCCCTCACCCAACCCCACTCATCAAGAAATTGTTTATCTTATTTTTAAAAGAAGATACACTATTGACCGTCCTAGTGGTTTCAGGAAGACTATTCTAAACAGAAATATCCACATGCCTAAATCCGAAACTAGACCTAGCAGTATGTCATCTTGCGTGTGCTAGGTCCCTGGAGTTCCTTGTGACATAAGAATTGTTCGTGAAATTCCCTGACAAAACGTCACAAAAATTATTAGGTGCTAGCTTATTTAAACACCGATACACTAAAATACTGGTCTGATAATAATCTCTCAACTGGCCAACATTTAAAGTATTAAAATGGTGATAAATATTCACTTTGCGTTCATATTTTTCAATATCACCGAGTAAGAGCATCGCTTTATTCTGCACTATCCACTTAAAATTTACAACAAAACTACTAGCCCAAACGGAGCACCCGTATACAACGCAAAGATGAACTGGTAAATTATGTATAGTTGTAATTGAGTATAGTAGTTAATTCTAGTAGTACAGAAGTATAGAATATATGGGATATAATATTTAGCATCAGGGGATTGTACTTAGTGTTCAGAGCCGTTGCTAGGGTTGGTGGCGCACGGGGAAAAGCTGATTACATCGCCCCCTCCCGACTCAAATAAAAGCAAAAAAAAATCCGAAATAAAGTGGAAAATTTGATCAAAGTGGGCAACCCCCAAAACACGCCCCCCTCCTTTGAATGGCTCTGATTGTATAGTATTTTTAGTATTAGCAGTATAGCACATTTGTATTTGTAAAATAGTTCAGTAGTGTATGTGTTGCTCTGCGCTTTATAGTTAATTGCATGAACTTTTGTATATTTCGATTAAATTCTTAATAGTGCCTTATTTGATTCCCTTAATGCATCTTTTTTACAAATTTTGGGACATAAACTACTACTAACAACTCACCGCAGCACCAAGCCGCCTGAGGCCAACAGAGCTACGCACGCTCCTCCTCCATCCCAATCTATTTAAGCCTCCCTCTTTACACCCTCCCAGGAAGTTCCCATTTTCTTTAAATCTTTCTTTATGACTTCCTCCCACCCCAGACGAGGACGGTCGGCTTTCCGTTTAGCCCTAGACGGTTGGCCGAAAAGAACAATCTTCGGCAATCTGTCATCCTTCGTCCGCACAATTTGGGACATAAAATCTTGAGTTAAATAAAGCATTGCTTCTTAATATAAGCAATTTATGTGTTTCAATGGTTCTATGAATCGTTGCCTCTTGTTAGATGAATCTAAGACAGGATTTGCGTCGGAGTTTGAGATACTCATGAAGGTCCTGTTTGAGTTTCGATATATTTTGAGGGTCTTAGGATTTGGTTGCATGTGCAGTCTTATACAACTTTGATTGAGCCTATATTTCGTCCGTTGGTTTTTTAATTCATTTTAAAAACTTTTTCCTTAAAAGAAGCGATTCAAAGAAGCGTAAAGAGCTACGTTCAACCTAAGACGAGTAAAAATAAGGTCAAATAGTAATTCAAGATTAAAATGAACATACATCACTATCAATAAATAAATGAAATCCAAAACGGACAGAAATTACAATAAATAATCTAGTCATACAACGAGCCGTAATTGCCACAAACAAGAGCAGGGCTAACTTCCCGTATGTCTTTTAAATACCAGAATGTTATTTGTTCTTTGCCCAAAACAATTATTGTTTCGAGCTATATGCTTGTTTTGTCACAACAACAGCCAAAAATAAGAAAGAAATTCACCATAAGAACCAAGAATACTGAAATGAACTAATGAAGTGTAGGTTGACGGTTTAATATATATTAATATTAATTCCTAAAAGTCTCAGCAATTTTGAATTTATTAACCCTTTAATAGAGAAATGTTTAAAATGTATTTTCCTTAGTAGTTGCAGTCGCAGTCACTGTCGCAAGTAGTCGCAGTCAGAAGTATCTTTGATTTAGTGTCTTTTGATTTAGTTCAGTATTCCCAAAACTGAAAGTTTCAGCTGAATAGCCTTAGCCGTTCCTGGGATATTGCAGATACGTTCTTTTGACAAACTGGATTCACTTAGCGTTTTTTTTGTTTTTTTTTATTTCATCATTCCCTGAAATTTTTGCCTTAATACCCTTAGGATTCCTGACATCCAGGATCAAACATACCTTCCCTCCCAACAGTGAGACCAATGGGAAAATAGAATAATATGCAGACACATATATTGTCATGTCATCCCTGGGGACATACTTGTTGGACCTTTCAACTATTGTGAACAAAATAACTATCTCAAAATTTTGATCGGATACCTTTGGGAGTAGATGGGGTGGTTTAGCTAAAAGGGTACAGAGGGATGGCGGGCTGTCCTCCAATCACTATTGACTCTTAGAAAGGACGCTAAAACTTTTAATTTCCAATAGATTGAGCCTTCTTGAAAGTTTATATGATCACTTCTTCCCCGCCAAGTGGCCTGGTCAAAAGGAGGAAAAAATAAAGTAAATACAAATAAAGTGACCCGGGGAAAAAACAAATTTCATTTTTCGGAGATTTTTTTATCTTTGTTTTTCTTTGCTTTCAGGATGAATTATTTTGAACTATTTTGAAAAATTGTTTATCTGATATCCTTCATGAGTCTTTTTATCGTTACTTCTTGCTAAATGAATGTAAGACATCATATGCTTATTGCGAATATGTAATCTTAGTCAACCATTGATTTTGATCCTTTCATTTTGTATGGACTATTCGTGTTGCTGGATTTTGGTTTTATTTGCAATACTTTGGTATGTACGCTATAGGAATCATCATTTTACAATTATCGCAAATGTCTAATTTTCATCAACTGTTCATTTTCGACCGCTCATTTTTGCATGGATCCTATTTTTGTTGCGGATTTCGGCTGGTTTGCAACACTTTGGTTGTACAAATAATATATGCGTCATAAGAATCTACATTTTATGCTTATTGTAAATGTATTTCATCAACCGTTCATTTTAAATTGCTCATTTTGTATGGATTGTATTTGTGTTTCAAAAGTTTGCCCCTTGTATTTCCTATTGCTTTTACATAATTCCCCTGTTTTTACTTTTTATAAAATTTAACCACCCCCCTCCAACCATCAGGGGTACTAAATGACGAAATTTTAAAAGGACTTTTTTCAATAGGATAAAAACATATAGTTAAAGATAATGGGTGAGGGGCAAGGAAACGCCCTAACGTTGTACCCCCCCTCCCTCATTGGTACTCCTGCCCTTAATAAATTTCCATCTGTGTGCATACTAGTGCTCATCAGCATATTTGTATAATAAGTTATATGATGAACTATTGGTACTGACCTTCCATTAATTAAATGGTTTTTCCCATAACTTAATGTTGTCTACCTCAACTTTCAAAATATACCTTTTCCCCAACTAGAAAAAACTGAGGTCTCAAGTTGGTGCAAAAACCTGTAGGTCAAGGCTATTGACTGGTTTAGTTTTGACATCAAAAATACTTTTTTTTTTTATCCATTGATTGATGTAGTAGCTCCCTTTTGAAAAATAGGTAGCTAATTAACAACATTAAATTCAAATTTATCTGCATCTCTGTCACGGAAGTGCTTGTAAAGCTGCAACTCATGAAGAGTTATTGTTGTAATTATGAGCGACAGCAGTGAATAGCTTTTTTTTTTACATCCTATTAAAATTTAGTAACTGCGAAGACCATGCTGCATTTTCGTCCTGTTTTTGTTCTTTCTTTTTCTTTTTTCTACCTTTTTCCGTTAATTTTTCTTCTTTTATTTATCTTTTATTTTAATATTTTTTCTATAATAATGCTTTTGTTCCCTTTTCTTTTAATTTTTGTTGGTTCTCACTTTACTTGTGTTTCTTGTCTTAAACGTTAGGAACTGCGAATATCATGCTATGATTCCGTCTGTTTTTCATTTTCTTTATTTCTTTCGTTTTTTATCTTTTTCTTCAATCTTTTGTTCTTTCCCTAATTATTTTCTGTATTGTTTTCTTTAATCATTTTCTAGCATAATTTTGTGCCTTTTATTTTACCCTCTGTAAATTATTAGTTTTGTTTTACCCAGCCAAGATGTGTTTTCTTTTATTTTCATTGTTGTTGGTTAACATTTGTTTTTGTTCTCAGCCCCCTTTTTATCCAATTTTCTGTCTCTTGGCTTTTTTCACATAGACACTTCAAATGATTCATTCTGTTAAAGCTTAGTAACTATCAAGACCATTCTGCATTTCCATCTCTTTTTATTCGTTAGTATTTTGCTTATCTTTCATCTTTTATTCTTTTCCTAAGCATTTTTTAAATCTTTTTCTTTCTGCTGTTTTTCTACCATAATAATGTTGGGTGATTTTATCCACTGTAAATTATTCCATTTTTTTTATTTTCGCTACCTAGTAGTAGCCTATGTCTTTTTCCTTTCGTTTTCGTTGGTTTCCACTTTTCTTGTCTCTTGGACCCAAATATTTCCACTTTCTTGTATCTTGGCTTTTTGACTTAGATACTTTAAATGATTAGTCATATTAAAGTTTTGTTCTCAATTATTTTTTAAGTTCTTTTTTTTTGCTCTTTTTTCTTTTTTTTCTATTTCATCCTCTGTAAATCATTATTTTGCCACCAAGTAGCGTTTTCTTTTCTTTTCATTTTCGTTTGATTCCACTTTTCTTCTCTCTCAGACCCACGTGTGGCCACTTTCTTGTCTTTTGGATTTTTTCATACTTTGAATGATTTATACTATGCAGCTTTAGTAACTGCAAAGACACGTTGCTTTTCCATATCTTTCTATTCTTTTTGTACCTTTTCTTTTATATTTTATTCTTTTCTTTATTTGGTTTAACTCTTTTACTCTTCTTATGCCATAATTAGTTTATTTTCATTTTATCCTATGTAAATTCCTTCTTTTTTATTTCGCTCTCAAGTAGTATTTTCTTTTCTTTTCATTTTTGTTGGTTTCCACTTTTCTTCTCTCTCAGGAAAAAGTGTTTCCACTTACTTGCCTTTTGGCTTTTTTAACATAGACACTTAAATGAATTATCTTATTTTACTTTTGTAAATACTAAAACCATGGGGCCTTTCACCTCTATTTTATTCTTATTTTTTACTTTTTTTCTTTCATCTTTTATTCTTGTCTTTTTTATTCTCAGTTTTTTTTAGTTCTTTTTAATTCTTTTTCATTTTAAAAGGCTTTAGTTGTTTTTTACTTAATAACTGCTAAGATATATTTTTTGTGACGCTTGCAGCCCAAGAAAGAAGATTTCTTCCTTTTCTTTTAAATTTCTTCCTTTTCTTCCTTTTTTCCCTTTTCTTCCCTTTAAGATTTCTTCCTTTTCTTTAAAATTTCTTCCTTTTCTTCCTTTTTTTCCCTTTTCTTCCCTTTAAGATTTCTTCCTTTTCTTTTAAAATTCAATTTTGTCTCACAAAATCAATTTTCAACTTGACTCGTTTTCCCTTTATTTCAAGCAGTGAGGATTCATAACATAAAAAACTGAATACAAAAAAACTGAAAACTGAATACAGAATAAACAGAAAACAAACCTGAATTGCGTTATTGAATCTTAGATTTGCCATCCTAGATTTTCTTATTTTGTTGGATTTTGCTTATTTTTATTGCTTTCTTTGTCTTGACAGCTAAAATATAATTTGAAAGCGGAACCGCGAAGCTAAACAGTGTTAAGCTGCAAGCTAAACCCTGAAACTGCAATTTTACTTCCCCCCTTTTAAGTTGGTAAACATGTCACGACAGTGCAGCAGCCTTTTGATTTGTGCAATTTCGACAGGCAGGAGGGAAAGAGGGTATTAGTTCTGCCCTTTCGAGACGTTTGTAAATATTTTCTTTGTTTCCTTCGAAGATGAAGAGTTTTGGTTTGCGGCGGAGGGGGAGAAGCAGAAGACCCAGACCCAAAAACAGAGAAACTAACCTTTGTGAAAATGTGTAGAATATTATAGAAAAACCCTGGAAATCCTTTAAATTTTGTGGTAAGGGATACTATATGAGTTAATAGGTGGGATCCATTATGGGAAGCAATGGTCTTGATAATATCCTGAATATTTAAATTGCTGCTTTTTGTTCTCCAACACCTCCTAGTTACTTTCGGAGACTTTCCAGTAAATAGACGTCTTGCCAGACGGTGCTAGACGTCGCCAATAGACGGTGCCAGACGTCGCCAATCGGTCATTCAGTTAAAAAAAAAAGGAAAAAAAATCCGACGAGAAATATTCTATAAAGTGTTTCCCTGTTATAATTCGTTTTTTTTTAATGTTATTCTGATACTTCTCGCTGGAGATCCTCAGATATAGAATAAAAAAATAACTTTTATTCAAAAAACTATTAATTTAAAAAGAGTTTTTAGATTTTCAAAAGGCTAGTTTTTTTAACTACAATTTTTTATATATATTGAGCATAGGTTTTTATAAAAAAATAACCTAAAATGCCGAAGTTCACCAATATAAACTGCACGGATAGAAATATGTATTTTTTATTAATTTACTATTTATTAGCAACTTTGTGTGTCAAGGACACATTATGAAGGTAAATTGATGCTGTGTTTATGGTAACATTATTACTGATAGAATCACGATTTATTAAGTCATGTTAGGAGTTGTTAAAAATTAATCTTAAACTTGGCAATAGCAAGAAAGATTTCTGTGTCATCAAAAAATGCATTAAGCACAAGGAGGGCACGCTAAGATTTGTTAAAATTAATTGAAGTTTGTTAAAATTAATTGAAATGATTGAAGATTTTTTTTTAAGAATACAGCATAATTATAACATTCAAATATGTTTTTACGTATTTTTCCGTGATTATTACGTGCCTTGGGCACTTTACCTTCGCGGCTGGAATGCCGAGATTTATGTCCATGATTCCTTATATTTCCCATATAATTCGCCGATTTTTTTTTTTTTTTTTTTTTTTTTTTTTTTTTTTTTTTTTTTTTGATTCTATAAGATAAGGGCCATGTTCTAACTATTGATAATAATTTATCATTAGTATGTTATCGTGCTTGGTAGATCGTCTCTGTTGTAATGTCTCATGTGGCATTTCTTTGCCCTGAAACTTTTTTTGTGAGGAGGGGGGTTACGATTCATTTAAAAAAAATAATTCATTTAAATATTTATAAGAAATAGCTTAATCAGTGAATTATTTAGCAAAATCATATAAAATTTTCATTGACTGCAAAAATAGGAATCGATAAAAATACTGTATGTTTGTCCATTCAACTGATGTTCTAGAATATGTGTTAGAAAATTATTGCCCAGATTTGAATAAAAAAAATATGAATAGAAAACGAAGAGAAGGAAAAATAAACAAAAAACTAATAGTAAAACAGATCAAAGGGTTTATTTTGTACAAGAAAATATGAGAGAAAAAAAACTCTTTCTTTATTAATGCCACAATAAATATGTGTTTGGTTGAGGGTGTAACTATGTATGATCGCCCACTACTAAAGAAAATAGTTAAAGCCAGAACAGTATCCAAAAATACAGCCGAAGGAAGGCAACGCTGCCTCACTAGGCCACTCGAGTCCAACACAGCTCTGCACGCTCTTCCTTTCTTCAATTTATCGTAGCCTTAACTTTTACTTTCCCCCATCAAGCTCCAATATCCTTTCAATCTTTTCTTATGACTTCTTTCCACCCCGTTTGAGGACCTTCTGCTTTTGCTTGACCCCACATTGGTGGTGGTCAAGGCATATTTTTTACAACCTACCCCCCTTCATGCGTAAAACTTGACCCTAATTTCCTTAAACTTCCTATTATTATAGCCCTAGAAAGTGGGATCGAACCACATTTTTATAGTTTATTGTTTGATGGTCAGCCAAATAAGGCTATGTTTTTTAGATTTTTTTTTTTTTTTAATTAAAAAAAAACTTAACCTTAATGGCTCATTTAAAAGTTTAAACAAAATACAATTTTCAACTGCAACTACTGCTTTTTCAGCTTCAACTTCAACTGCTGCTTTTTTAACTGTAGCAGGGATAAAAGCAGCCCCATTCCACGTAATGCTTATTGAACTCCCGGTTCTTGTGGTTGTTTCTGTACTGGAAGGATCCACCAACAAAGAAGAGAGAGGTTATCGAAACACAAATCTTCAATCGGAAAAGCCACGAACCTGTGGCAAAACTTGAGGATTATGATTGTGTATTTGCTCACCACGTCTATGATTACCCAGACCGCTTCATTTTGTTTTAATAACGCCCCCATTATTCCCCCCGATAAAGGTCTCACGTAATTTTTCATGGAGGCAGTTGAAATCAAGAAGCATATAAACAAAAGAAGTCGGCCTTAATAGAGATTAAACAAAAGTGAAAGTTTTTTTTCAACTGAAAGTAAGGAGCAATATTAAAACTTGAAAGGGACATAAATTATTCCTTTAGGGGGGCTACCCCTTCCTCAACCCTCGCTATTTACGCCAAAGTCTTAAAGCTCTTTAAGAATACTTCTCGTTCAAACTCAATGGCCCTTTTTTTGAACAGTCTTTCTTAAAGAACTGTGACAAAAAGCAAACCAACGTTGCCACGAACTGTTTGATACTGAAGATACTCTGAGCCCAGTCTATAATGAACATACTAATTCCAATCTTTCGTATTTTGCACTAGGATCTCTGATAATACCATGCCGGGGAAGTGATTAGTGTTCAAAATACCTTACAAAAAGAGGTCCTTCCAAAAACGCCTTACATAAAATGAATTCCAAATTGAAAGTCTGAAGAGCCTTTAATCATCGTTTTTTTTATTCAGTCTTAGAAAGTCGTTGCTTAGAAAGGGGGATTTTTGTATTAGTGTTTATTTCTCAGGTTTGTCTGTCCAATGGATTCTTGTCTTTATTTTGTAATTTTTATTCTTAATTCTGTATTGATGACGGTTGAGCGGAAGTCTCAACCATAATATTTGTATTTTATTTATCTTTTTTCACTAGCTATGGCTATTCTTGTTTGTTTTTTTTTTCGTTGCGATTTTTCGATTTGTCATGATGAGCCAATGGGGTGTCAGAAATTACTTATGTTGTGAGACGAGTTACTTTAAGTTGAGAAATTTTAAATTTAATTATTTAAAAGAAATACTGAATTTACCTATTCAAAATTTAATTACCAAATTTTCCTCTTTGAAAAAGATATATTGCCATATAGCAAGTTTTATCCGTTGATAGTTAGTCTATATTTTTTTTTCCTTTTTTTTACGGCAAGTTTGGTCTTGAGCATTTGAGTTGGATTCAGAGACTCAAAACTTGTTCATGTTGTGAGAGGAGTTACTTTAAATTGGAGAGCTTTTAAATTTACTTATTTAATGAAGTGCCAAATTTTACCTATTCAAAAAAAATTACCAAATTTATCTATTTAAATTTTTTTCATAAATTCACCTTTTTAGAGAAGATGAATTTTCTTGTAGCAAGTTTGATCCGTTGAATGTGAGTCTCAATATATTTTTTTTCAATATATTTTTTCTTTTCAATATATTTTTTCTTGTTTGTCTTTTTAAGGTAAGTCCGGTCTTGAGCGCAGCATTTAAGTTGGATTCAGAGACTTCATCATGGATAATAGGTTTTCTTCTCAATAAAATCGAGTCAAATCTACGAACCCAGCCTGCTGAACAGGAACTGGTTTCTGAAACAGTGCAGCTTCTAATTGGACTGGTAAACACCAGAGAAAAGTAAGCCTAATGTCCTACATTAATTACAGACACGATAGTCTTTATAGTTTTATTAAGAAGTCTGTACCTTTAAAAGTGTCAAGCATAACTAAGTTTTTTATTGTTAAAAAAAAAGAGTTGTGTGAAAGAGTCAAACTTTTGCGTAAAGAGCGAGGCGTTGAGGAGGGGACTGCCCCTTTCATATACGGAACAATTTCTATTCGTTTTAAGGTTTAATGTCGCTCCTTACTTTCAGTTAAAAAAAACTTGTTTTTTTTTTAATTTTTGAAGGTTTTTGAATTAATACAGGTTTTGATTTTTGGCTCACCGTACATGAATAATTAAAAAAAAATTTGCATATTAATTTTCCTTTTGTTTGGTTAAATGGCTTTCTCGAAAGTTGTTTAATTTTATTTACGAACGTTTTTATTAGTAATAAATATACGTAACTTACGAATTAACTTACGTAACGACCTTCTATATTCATGTATTTTAATACCTATATTAGGGGGTTCGCTTCCTATTCAATACCTCGCTCTTTACGCTAAAGTTCGAATTTTATTCCAATTCTTTAAAAATGACCCCTTAATCACAAGGGCCGTTAATTAGAATAAATAGCTCTTATGAAAGTACTAAAAAATCTTTGGCTTAAAGAGCGAGGTATTGACTAGGGGGTAAACCCAATCATATACTTAATAATTTCTGTTCGTTTTAAGCTTTGATGTTGCTCCTTACTTTCAGTTAAAAAAACTTGTTAGTTTTTTTTATTTAATTTCTTATCGTTTTTTTAAATAATGCTGGAAAATCCGGCGCCCCCTTCATAGCAATATCTTTTCCCCCTTGAAAACTTCCTCCATGGAAAGATCCTCCCGCATAGCCACCCGACCCCCCCCTCCTCCACACTAGCAGAAAAAATCCCCCCTGAAAACGTCTGTTTACTTCCCAATAGCCAATACTATATGTAAACATTCGGTAAAGTTCATAATCTTCAGCCCTCCCCCGGGGACTTTGGGGGATTAAGTCATCCTAAAAGACATAGTTATTATATTTTCGACCATGCTAAACAAAATAGCTATCTCAAAATTTTGATCGGGTGACTTTGGGAAAAAATTAGCGTAGGAGGGGGCCTATTTGCCTTCCATTTTTTTCAGTTACTTAAAAAGAGCACTAGAACTTTTAATTTCCGTTTGAATGAGCCCTCCCAAGATATTCTAGGATCACTGGGTCGATACGATCACCCCTGGGAAAAAAACAACAAATAAACACGCATCCGTGATCTTTCTTCTGGCAAAAAAATAAAAAATACTACATTTTTGGAGACATGAGTTCGAAACCTCCGGAGCATGGTTCTCTGATATCTTGAATCTGATGGCGTAATTTTCAATAAGGTTCCATGTATTTTAGGGGGTCGATCCCCCTTTTTTCGAAAATCAGGCAAATTTTCTAAGGCGCGTAACTTTTGATGGGTAGGACTAAACTTTATGAAACTTGTATATTTGAAATCAGCATTAAAATCTGATTTTTAGAGTCTCGCTTACTATTGAGCCGGGTCGCTCCTTACTTACAGTTCGTTACCACGAACTGTTTGATTAAATATTTTTGATATTACCTACTAGAGAGCTATTTGTGTTTGCTACTTTTGGCGCTGGTTATCCTTTCTGAGAGGTGAAGTTCAAGAAGGGATGGTTGGAGGGGTGGCAGACAAATTTTAAAATCCTTGCACTTGATTTGTAATTTCCATAAGATCTATTTAAATGATTATTTGAAAAAAACTACGTTTTCTAAAGAGTTAAAGAGGCTGAGTTACAAGGTCGAACCTTAAAACGTACAGGGATTAGGAGGCACAGTTGGGGGGCTGCCGCCCCCCAAACCCCCGCTTTCGCAGCCTTTAAATAAAAAAAAAGGTTTTTAAACTGAAAGTAAGGAGCGACATTAAATCTTAAAACGAACATAAATTATTCCGTATATGAAAGGGGCTGTGCCCTCCTCAACGCCTCGCTCTTTACGCTAAAGTTTTTATTGTTTAAAAGAAAGAGTTGTGAGAAAGTCAAACTTTAGCGTAAAGAGCGAGGCGTTGAGGAGGGCACAGCCCTTTTCATATACGGAATAATTTCTGTTCGTTTTAAGATTTAATGTCGCTCCTTACTTTCAGTTTAAAAATTTTTTTTTTTATTTAAAGGCTGCGAAAGCGGGGTTTGGGGGCGGCGGCCCCCCAACTGTGCCTCTTAATCCCTGTACGTTTTAAGGTTCGACCTTGCAACTCAGCCTCTTTAACTCTTTAGAAAACGTAGTTTTTTTCAAATAATTTCTGCACGTTTTTGTAAAGTTTATTACTTATTATTGCTTGACTAACTGTTAGCTGATTTGACAGCTTGCGGGCTTGCGGGCTCTTATAGGAAAACGAGCCCGCGTTTTCGAGGGCTCTTATAGGAAAACGACAAGAGCCCGCTTATAGCGGGCTCTTATAGGAAAACGAGGTTTTTCGTAAATGTAAATTCGGGGGATAATTTTTTCGGTCTGAAAATATCAAAAGGCCCTAACAGGTCGAATTCTGCTTCGAATGAGTCCTCATTCACCCGGATCAATTGCCAACTGTGGCCTGTAGGCGTGGCTAAGAAAAAAAAAAAAATTTTGAACTTTAAGTGGCTGTATTTGGTTTTTTGAAATCAAGGAAGGGGTGATCGGATTGAGCTGAAATTTCGAGAATAAGCTCCCGGGCCCTAGGAAAGCTTAATCTTTAAATTTCAACCCAATCGGACAACGTTAAAGGGGGGCTGTGCTCGGAGGGTCGAAATTTCCGGCCTACTTTTACCCATGAAGATAAAATTGGAGGGGGTGAAATATTGCACGTTTCTTAATTTGAGCTTGGGCTACAAAATACGATTTCCACTGTCTCTTTGCGACCGCTAGGACTGGAAATCACTTAACATTGTGGTGGGTCGCCTCTTTATAGAGGCACAAGTGTGCCTCCTTGATTCTTTAGCGTGGTTGTCATGCCCGCTTTACACGTAGCAAATTCCCGGCTTGATTCCGAATGGAGCCGCCCTTTGGGTTGTTTGAAATTTAATTTAACGGCTGGAGAAGGTCGAAAGGGGGTTAAACGAAAGATTTTTGCGGAGGGTGGTGTGCATAATGGTAGAGTGGTATAAGAAAGAACTAAAAAAATTGATGATGTAGCGCTAAAAGTGTATAAAATCATAATAAAATTGTGTGCACAATGTGGCTGGTCCCTCTTGTTAGATATATGTTTAAAACTTAAGGTACTTTAGTATATTAGAAATGATTTGCTCTTGCTCCCCGTTGACGTGTATCCTGAAAGAATGAAAAAATCCCACATGAAGAAAATGAGGGGAGCAGCTCCTTGTTTTTTGTTTTTTATTTTGAAACAATACAGCTTTTTATTGAGCTTGTAGATACCAGAGGTGAGCTGAAGTAAGGCTATTGTTATAGATTAGTGAATTATTAGTGGACGAAGCTCCGAATGTATGAAGCTATGATTCTCTCTGTTTTCCTCAATGGATGTGAAACGTGGTCACTGAAAACAGTCGAGGCGTTGATCTTGAATACATTCAGCCACAAATGCCTGCGTTATATCCTGGGCACCCGCCTCTTAGATAGAATCTCGAACGAAAAAGTCGGGAGGTGATGTGGAGATCGCCCACTTGTCTCCGATATTGTCAAGCAGAGGAGACTGTTATGGTTTGGCCGCACAATGCGCAGATCAGATGACCATATAAGTAAAAGATGCCTTTAATCTCTACCACTACCGGCATGGAAGAAGAGAATAGGGGGTCAAAAGAAGACGCGGCTCGCGACGGTGAAGTTCGATTTTGAGCCAATCGGAGGGTTCTGAAAATAAGACCTTCGTCGGAATCGTTGGTGGCTGGATGTTGTAGAGCCTGCCACCGTCGAGAGAAACCTCTGGAATGAGACATGTCGTCGTCTGCTGGGTGCAACTATGATCCTGGATGCGACTTGAACGCGCAACAAGTAAGTAAATAAGTAAGTACGAGGGTTATTCAAAAACTAGGGAGCGTTTCCGTCTGACGCCGCTAGGCGCGTGGCGATAACGTTTGTTTTGCTGTGTGCGTGCTTGTAGCCAGGGTTGCCACCGAGGTTACGTTCGTACCATTTTTGTTACGTTTTTGAATTAATGTTACGCTTTTGAACAATGAGTAAGTTCCACATTTTCTAAGTAATCTATTTTTTCCCTCCCATAAGAAAATCCGCTGTTGCCATTTTAATTACACTGACATGAGTATCGTTATACTTCATATCGCGGTATTTTAATCTAATCAGACAATCACAATTCTTTGCGTAACGACCTCATCCCCCTTCTGATTGGTTGGACATAATATCAGGTAATATACAAAACTAGCTCTTTTTATATGGGATTATGAACTAGCTGATATTGACAAAATATATGAAACTGTAAAAATGAGCCATTTTTTGGTTATATCTTAGCATTAATGAGGGGGTGGGTTAGTTGATCCGGTATTTTCGATTTTATGCTAGACTTTTTCCAAATATCATGGTCACTAATTTGACATTATACTCCCCCCCCCTCCCCATCTGAGGTCTCTTATATTACTGTATAAATGCATTTCATCGTTGTGTCGAATCGTGTGATGACATTCTTTCTTGCTATATTCTTTCGTGTTCTTTCATATTTTAAAGTAAGAACTTTATTGGTTGATTTGTTTTAACATATTCGTAGGGCTATATCCCGGACCATCCGGGGGGGGGGGATGGGTGTATTTTGAGAAAAGGGGACATGGTATTTGGAAATAGTATAAAATAAAGAATTTAATGGTACTGGTTGTGTGTTTAGCATGTTTTCTTCAGAAAAGGACAATCACTAAATATTTGGCTTTAGAAAAAGACAACTAGACTAGTACCAATTTTTATGAAGAAGATACACAGTCATGTATCTGTATAGGGTGGGCTTACAGTTCACTTAAAAAATGATTCATAGGGACCACGTAGGCTGCACTGGGGCCCCAACTCCCTGAAAATGTAAATTTCTTCGAAATTTTCGGCATTTTTTTATTAAATCATAGGTTTTTTATCATCCCCCCAATTTTTTTTTTTAAATCATTTATAGTTAGTTTATATTAACTCATTGATCTTTTTGTTCCATCTTCAATTTATTTATTGTCACACAATTTTTTTTATTTGCTAACTATTTTTCAACCGCTTCCGAATGTTCAGTTACTTCCCACTTTTATCAGTATCACTTTTATCACTTTTATCACTTTTACCACAACGGTAAAAGCACTTCCCGAGACTGTTTTAACTTAGGCTGTAATCTTGGATGAGACATTATATTTTTTTAATTGGAAAATTAAAATAATAAAAAAAATTTCAGAATCTATAAATATAAGTGAAAATTCGGGCAAAAAATCAATTCGTTTTTGTATAATTTGTTCTTTTTTATTTGTTTTCCTCAACTCATCGACTTCTTCCGTTTATGGATTTAAAACCTTGGTAAATTTGGTGTTTATGATATGTAAAACCCAATGCTTTTTGTGCCCCTCACGTTCGATTATATTCATATATTTTTGAGAAAAAAATAATTCTCTACTTTTTAGTTCATTTGGAAAATGAGTTTATTTTTTTATTGTTTGTACGTGCTTGGACTTGTGAGACCCATCAAAACAGCTTTGGGATAACGATCTTGGGGTTGAATTGTGTGAACTCTTCTTTTATTTCTTGCTTGCTTTTGGTTGGGAGTTACGATTAAAATTACAAACGGAAAAATGCATTATATTCAAAATAACTACTGTTTCAAGGGAGCGATCAAAATTATTTTTTTGGGTGTTTTTAAGAAGCAGGATTTATTAAGATCGTTTTTATTGAAATTTAATAAAAGAAAATATAGTTGATTATCTTCTTTTCTGAAAAATTCTAAATTGTCCTGTGTTTATTGACCTGCCTTTTATCTTGTACGTATTACTCATCAATTTGGTTTAAATCACCAATAATGGCAATTAAAAACAACAACAACAAAATAAGCAAAATAGTAGCCTGGGTTTATATACACGCATCGGGGGGGGGGGGTGTTTCTTTTGTGCAGGTAAACTGGAAGCAGCACTTACAGTTGAACAATCAGGAATTTCCTGAAGGTAAAGAAGCATGAATTGTTATTATTATATACTTTGTAGGCACCTTTTAAAAGTTGGAGGGAGGATTTTTAATGAGATTACTTAAAGATGTATTTTTCAGATTATAAAGGTAGCAAATGTCTCCTCCCCCTTTTAAGTACCGCTCTTGATAGCAACATCAAGGTACTTGCCTTGAAATAAGACTTTCCTATGAAAAGTTACGAAAAAGTTACGTTTTTAATAGTTCGGACGTTACGAAATTTTTTGGTCTGGTGGCAACCCTGCTCGTAGCTTCAATCGGCATCCAGCCTTCAGAACGAGAATATTTCCGCGCTGCCCGTTTTCCCAATATTCCAATTTAAAATGTGTGCTGTAATTTCAAATCCCGCCAGTTGTGAAGTGCGATCCATAATACGGTTTTTGTTAGCAAAAACCGATAGAAATTCATCGGCAACTGTGCGAAGTGTATGGCAACGACGTAATGAATTAAAGTTCAGTGCGAAAATGGTGTATCCGGTTTAACAATGGCCGAACCAACATGCATGATGAAGAGAGGAGTGGACGCCCGAGCATTGTGACAGACGATCTTCTCGCCAAAGTTGATGAGAAGATTCGTGAAAACCATCGCTTCCAAAAACGGAGCTTTCGCTTTGCTTCCTACAAGTTTCACGGACTTTGTTGTTTGAAATTGGGACTCACAAGCTTGGCTACCATAAATTTTGTGCACAAGATGGTTGCCAAAAATGCTTACAGACTTCCATAAAGGTCAGCCTTAACATTTCTTGACGCCTACCACACACATGGTGATTTTTTACTGGATCGAATCGTAACGGGTGACGAGACGTGGGTGAAGCACGTCAATTGCGAGAAAAAATTGCAGTCCATGGAGTGGGGGCACACAAGTTCCCCCCCCCTTTTTCCCCTCCGCTGATGACCGTTCCCCTCGCTGATAAGGTTTGTAAAAAAAATTACAAACCTTATCAGCGAGGAAGATTATGGCTACTGTTTTTTGTGATAGACAAGGTGTGCTGCATATTGACTTTCTTGAGCGTGGTGCAACAATCAACTCTGATCGGTACTGCCAAACATTGCACAAGCTTAGAAGAGTAGTGCAAAACAAGCGCAGAGGAAAGTTATCGTCAAAAATTTTGTTTTTCCAAGACAATGCCTGACCTCACACGGCAAATTTAACTGCAGAACGTCTTGACTCATTCAAATGGGAGATTTTCTCACATCCACCCTACAGTCTCGACCTAGCACCGAGTGATTTTCACTTGTTCCCGAAGATGAAGAACTGGCTAGCGACACAGCGTTTTGATGACGACGACGAGCTCCGGGCGAGCGTCACTGAGCAGCAGAGATCGCAGGCGGCGGATTTCTATGACGAAGGAATTTTGAAGCTTGTCCACCGCTATGATAAGTGCCTTAATTTTTTTGGTGACTATGTAGAAAAGTAGCATTTTAGTCACTCTTCAGATGTATATAATAAAATATTTTTCCTGTACCTAGTTTTTGTTTTATTACAAAACGTTCCCTAATTTCTAAATAGCCCTCGTATTAGTCAATATGTCCTTCCGACCTTGACCTGAAATGACGCGGTACAAGTATGTTATGATCGGCTTAAAGATGTAACACTTGTTTCGCTCCCACAGAAGATTGGCAACCCAACAGGGTTGTCACAGATTTGTTTGTTTTTAAATGAAGTTTGAATAGATTAAAACTTTTCACAAAACTTCGACTGTTAGATGCCCTTGCTTAAGAACCTTCCAAATACATGGCTAAAACCGTTTTTGTTTTCAATTAGTTTTTTTTTTTTTTATTATTATTATTGTTTCTTACGACCTGTCCTTACTCTTGTGCATATATTCTTCATTTTAATCAAATCAATGTCACGTTTGGAAAACAGTTTTTCATAAATAAGAATACTCAGAAAATGAACATGCCAAAACATATTTTTAGACCTCAAAAAAGATATCAACATATCTTTAAATCTACTAAGGGTCCCAATTGACAGATGAATTTCAGACACCTGACGATAAAGCTGCGAAAATTGTGAGAAAATCAAAAGTTGACTTAGAAAAATTTAAGGTAAGATATTTGGTATTAAACCATAGAATTCGTCTCTGAAACAAATTTGCTAGATTTAACTGAAGCTCTGATTCGGAAGTCCCAAGTCTACTGTCATCAGTAAAAGAAACAAGAACATCAGGAAAAAGGCCAATTACAGTCACATTGTGAGGTTCATTTCTCCCATTTGGTTTCAATATATATATATATATATATATATATATATATATATATATATATATATATATATATATATATATATATATATATATATATATATATAAAATTAAATATAACATATTATTTATATATAATATATTTTCAGGCAACAAATGGTAGTAAGAAGTGGTGCATTTTGGAGTTTAGTTCGTCTTCATTCTGGATCAGAAATAAGTCAGTTATCAAGTTCTTCACGAAAACGCTTCTTTGAAGGGCTGACTTTGGCTGGAGCAGGTCATAAGGAGAGGCAAGATGGTGAAGAGAATGCCGAGGAATACTATATAAGACAGGTAAACCCATTCCTCGCGACGTCAGAGTGCCAAAAAGCGTAATGCGCTATTAACATACACGTTTCAGTGGCTGTGGCGTACATTGGGGGGAGTTTCGACCGAATGTATCCCATTCACATGAACTAGATAGTACAAGCGTACCGCAGTGGCAGACTGAACAACCGCAGTGGCAGACTGTTTTCTTTTTTCGGTAGGAAGATCGCACACCCTTAAACTAGGAACAACACCCTCAAAGTAATAGAGATTGTGTTTATCATAACGTGATGCATTAAGACTATCAGCACGCTGGGAACGTTATGTAAGGCAGGTGAGATCGTTGGTTGTAGCGTCAAACTGCAAAAAGAGGATAACGAGCTATTGGAGATTTACATTTCAGTGACATTGCATTTCCTGGGAAAGCCCCCCCCCCTCCCGGTTTATACCACGCACAGGTACTAGACCTTGTCCGTGCAACCATATTAGCGGGCTATTTTGCTTTTCTCGGTAGGGGAACGTTACCGAAAATAACTTGAAATTAATATAAGTTGTTCTGTCGTAAGGAGAAGCAAGGCAAAACTGTTCGTCGCTACGTCAGAGTGCAAAAAAGGCTAGTATGCTTTTGTTGTTTACGTTTCAGTGACCGCTGTGTGCTTAGGGGAAGAGTCCAGCCTCCTCATCGCGAAATTTATGATATCCAATGTAGATAACTCAAACCTTCGTTCAACAGCAACTCCCCCTCCACCTAAAAGTAAGACAAAAGAAAATATGTAATTATGCTAACAGGCTGTTTTTCTCTCTCGTTACAGAATCCTCTCTAGGACTAACCTTAAATTGGAAGACAAACTATTACGAAGATGAAAATTGTATGTGCGAGGGGTTAGGGTCTTTTCTTTTACCCTCTGAGGGTATAATGGTATGGTAATGGCTATGGTGAGGGCATAGGGGTAGGGTACGAACCATGCGGAAATGTTTTGATAGTCAGGGGCTGTAAAAACTCCTCAAAACTATTAAAACGAGGCAAATTATTTGAAAATTATCTGTTATAAAATAGAACAAGTAGCATAGCGATTCCAAGACAATGGGGTAGGAGCCTCCTGATTCCTGGACCCTCGAGAGAAGGGGGGGGGAATCTGTGAGCCTAGAAGTTAATAAAAAAAGACAAGATTAAATACACTAAGTTTGTTGTTTGGTGTAAAACATAAAAGAGCATCGGAAAACCAGAAGAGTGTAAGATGCTACAAGCTAGCTTTGGAAAATGACAAAAAAATGGAAGTGCATAAATTCACAAAAAAAAAAACAAGAAGAAGAATAGGGAATTCTTTTCGCAAGACTGTGGATAAATTTTTTTAATTGATATTTCGGCCCTTTGTCCAAGGACCGTCCTCAGCAAAACATAAATATATAAAAGTAGAAATACTTACAACAACATACGACCAATAAAACTTAAAATAATTTCAAAACAGTCCCAGTATCCTTACTTCAGGGAAGTTCTTCGTCGCTATTTTTTAAATAGATTCACCTCCTTCTCTAAAGCTTTCTCGTTTTGTGTCCCCCGTTGCCTAACCGTCAAGATAGGCACGAAGGCACACATTTCAGTCCTATTATCTTAAGAATGACACGACGAGAATAGAGTATTTGAAGAACAACTCCATTTGACGCTGCACTTCGATCTTCCTGGGGACGTTATCCGTAAATGTTTCTTTCTCGACTCCGTTCAAAGAAGGTTCAGTGGTCATCAAAAAACTCTGTGAATGAACAATGTAAAAGATTAGTGGCACATCATATGTTTAGATGTACCTGGCGCCTCGAATTTAAGACTAAAAAAAAGAGGGAAAAAGAAATTCAGCGCAGTATAAATAAAAGCAAAATAATCGTTGTAATAAATTTCAATATCCCAGTTCTATTCTTTCTTTTCTCTTTAGGTTCCTAAATCCCTTCAAGAGAGGTTTTCTGAGATCGTAAGAACAGGGAATTTTGATCGTCTTGTTCACGAAGAGGCTGTCCGCAGCGGAATTGTCCTGACTCTTGAATCTTTGGCTGGTAATGTTTTTTTCAGTTGACTATTTTTGATATTGATTACACATTCTTATACAATATCTAGTGTAGGATTTGCTTTTGTAATTGCTGTATATAATATTATTGAATGTTGCTTATGATATTAGTGGCTTATATAATTATAATTTAGATGTTGTTTCTTTACTAATTATTTATATGAATATATATTATGAGTTAATGATAATTTATATATATGTAATAATTTATGATTTTGTGCTATAATACCTTGCATAGTAATTTAGAAAACATTCTGCTAGAATTGAAAATGAACTCAGAGCATAAGCGAATCTCTCTATATTGAATAATAACTTTCGCTAAACAAATCCCACAACTAGAGCTAATTGATACAAAAGTATCGGGTATTGACGCTCGATACGATGTTCATAACATCATTATCAACATATCGATTATATTTAATTGGATTATCGATTATGTACGCTCGGTGTGATGTTGACAGCTTAATATTTGGTGGGAAAATTCACTTATTCATGTCGATTCTTAACACGGGTTTTTATGATTTTATTTTAGACAATTATTTTTAGGATTTCTTGTCTTGTGCTATTTAAAATGCTTATTGTATAGGAAATATCTTTTTTTCAAAACTCCTACATAATTGTTTTGCTTTGTTGCCATCTGAAAAAGGAAGTAGAAAAATAGAAAGAAAAAGAAGAGGAAAAAGATATACTGATAGGGAATAGAAAGTAAAACCGAAAAAGAATAACATTTTGCTTCGGGATTCTTGCTTTAAATGTCCGAGATCTTTTGCAAAAAGGGCCTAAGTCCCCTTTTCCTAATTTTACAGGAGAGGAAAATGAAAAAATCTTTTTCACAAATCAGAATTTAAGAAACTTGAAACTTTAAAGACTAATTCCAAGCCCTTTTTGCGAGACGACTATCTCAAAATTTAAATTTTTTATTTCGAAAATTGGACTCAAATCCTATAAAACTTTAATTTTTTCACTTGCAAATCATCAATTCAATGTATAAAACGAACCAAAATCAATCAAAGTACGAACATTATTCTTTGGGAATTTCAGCTTCGTCTGGGATATACCCGCGAAGCGCCTTGTCATATCTGTAGAACCAACAGAAATCCTCTGAGATGAAGGGAAGAAGAGAACTGATGTAATCTTGCTTGGCTTTATTAATGGCGTGGCTGGGACTGGAACCCCTCAGATTTAAGTCCACTTGAATTTTTTTTTTGGCAACATCAATGTTTCTTCTGACAAAGATTTCCTTGAAGAATTCAGCAAAATCGAAGATTTCTTCCTTTTTCATCGGATGAAGCATTCAATGGCAGCTTGCCTCAGGCAGTCCTGATGACATTTGTCCAGTCAGCAGGCACGTTGACTTGAATGTTGTTGTTGTTTTTTTGTTGTTTTTTTTTCCTTTATCTATACCTACATGCTCTGGAGCACACTCTAGATGTGTGTGACCTGGTTCAAGAAACTTCTGCTCAATTACTTCTAGGTCTCTGACAGCACCTTGGGGCAAAAAGTAAGACAGCATTCCAGTAGCAATAGAATTTCTGTTCTGACTACTGCCTGTATCAGAAATAAGTACAACCACCTTCTGATTTCACTGTATCTGGCCAAGCAAAATATAAAACGGAGGCGATCTCACTATCTCCCTTTTCTGACTGCCACTCGGGCCACAAAAAATTGTGCGATTTCTCCATCTTCTGAAACATGCACTGTCAAATTATACGTCCAGAGCCTCCTTGAACGGATAATTCAAGGCTTCATTCCTTACTCCCTCCTATAAAGCTCCAATTTCCTTTAAATCCTTTCTTATGATCTCTTCTCACCCATTAGCGGTTGGCCTTATTATCCTTTTGCTCCGGATGGATATTCAAAAAGCACAATCTTTGACAATCTGTCATCCGTCATTCGCAAAATATGACTTAGCTAACCTAATCTTTCTTTCATTACGGATCTGGAAATTAAGATCGAACCACAATTTTCGCATAGCCTATTATTTGGTGTAAGCCATACTCTGAGTTATATTTTCAGTTCCACAGCCTGGACCCGACACCCTTATCCCCTTGCTTAGTTGCGGGATCTTATCCCTATGAGAAGTGTTGGAGGAGACGCACTTTTTATTACCGAAGCTCAAGTAGGTTTGAAAAAACAAACAAACATCAGTAGGAGGGCCGAGGAGTGGCCAGAACCCCTAAAATACAGAACCTTAAATACTAACCCCTAAGAATAGAGTAAAATACAAAGATTATTATTATTGACGCAAAGAAAACTTACACAACATTAGGATAACAAACTTAAGTATTCACCATGGGAAGAGCAGGGTATTGCCCCCTAGATTTGAAAATACTTTCTTTTGTATTTCCATGAAAAAAAAAACCTCATCTCTTCTAAATTTTCTTCACAAAAAGATTTCCTCCTCTCTCCTTTTGTATCTTCACAAAAAGAATCGAGAATAAGATCATTACCCCCCCCCTCCCCCTGTCGTTCTACAATTCGTTAATTGGCGCCCCTCTGTAAAGTATGTGATAGTTTGAGGGGAACTCTTAAGTTAATAGTATGTAGCTCTTAAGTATAATAAAACTATGGAATTACTGCTGCCCATTTGTTCTACCCAAGGTCGTATCCAGGGGAGGGAGTACTGAGTTTTAACCATCACCCTGAATTTTGTCCGGGTCATAAAAGCGTAACTAAATGCTTATAAATAAATTTTGATGCGGTTTTTAATTTTTTTTTTTTTTTGTAACCCACGAATGAAAATCCTGGATACGCCCTTGGTTATACCAATTTCTTATGTATGTGTTTTAGGTGTTGTCCGTGGATGCCAGCTTACTTCTGCCCCATCTGTATTCCCCGTCATTCGAGAATTATTACCTGACCTCGTCACAGTTCTTGACAAAGGTCATAATTACACCTTACTCGTTGAGTCTGTCCTTGATTTTCTAATCAGCTGTGCCAAGAGTGTCCTTCACTTCCTTTCTGAAAGGGACACAAGTTTATTTTACAACTCCACATTGGAATCAATGCAAGTCTATGCGAAACATAGAAAAGGAAGATTGACGGTTGAGAAAAACGCTGAAGATGAATTCTTCAATGACCTGACGATGCTAATGGATTTACTTTTAAATCTTTTGACAAAGGATATGCTGGATATGGGATTTAGTGGTAAGTCATCTATTTACTTTCTTTTCTCTTTTACTAATATATATATATATATATATATATATATATATATATATATATATATATATATATATATATATATATATATATATATATATATTTGATTTAACGGATGTGAATATTTATTTATTGCTTTCTACATGATTTGAAGATCTTGATGGATTCACTTTTTAATTTTTCGTCAAAGGATGTGCTGGATATGGGATTTATTTTTAAGTCATCTTCTGACTTTCTATTCTCATTTACTGGTATGTCTATTTGATTTGATATTATTTGATAGATATGAATATCTAGTTATTGCTTTCTATTTGGTTTGAAGGTGTCGATGGATTTACTTTTTACTTTTTCGTCAAAGAATATGCCGGGTATGGGATTTATTTTTAAGTTATGTTTACTTTCTATTTTCCTTTACTGATATATCTATTTGATAATCTACGTTATAGGTATATTTTTATTAAATATTTAATATATAGAGACGGATATTTTGGTTGGGTTATTTTAGGTATTTAATATAATACGTTCTGTGCCGCCCCTTACCATAATTCTTTGTTGTAGTTTTCATAATTTTGTTTCCAAAATATTGTATTTTCGTCATATATCTGTATATATTACTAGGATTAACCTAACTTCACTTCTCGAGTGTGTACCATATAATACGCAAGTACCGAATATTCTATTATTTACCATTATATTCCCATTATACCCCCCCACCCCTAAAAAAATCAATGGATTATATTTATTTTAAGCTATTTAAACCTGAAAAACTTGGAAAAACTTAAGCTATTTTAAAACGGAAAATACTGTTGTCCAAATGGGAGTTATTATGAATTTTTTAAAACATAAATTAATAATTATCGCCGATAAAAGATGAATCATTAAAAAAGCTTGCAACAATTGAAATTTTAAAGTGTACATTCAAATTAAAAATTAAGATAAATTTGACATAAAGCGTTAAATTTGTTATTTTGAATTTTTAAGAAACTTAAAATTTCTAATTGGGACATTGCATTGCAGCAAAATATATCTGCGCAATTGCATGTGATTATGCGTCTTTTTAAACATAAAATAATAACCGTCACCAAACAAAGATGAATAATGATCTAAGAATTACAACATTTAAAATTTTAAAGAGGGTACTTACTACCCACTACCCACTCTCCGTACTATCTTTTTATCGTACTTTAAAAGCTTTGTTTGTTAAGTGAAAATATCATAATTTCGAACCATCATCTTATATATTTTTTATTAACATTCCATTCCCTTTTTGAGTGTCTTTGTTTGAAGAATGATGGATATGCATCTAAATTTTTAGTCATAATTTTATTTGGGAATTATTTAATTTATATTCAGTTTTTTTAGTTTAATTTATTTATTTTGTTTAATTCAATTTTTTTTTTATTAATTTATTTAATATTTTTATTTATTTTATGTGTATTTATTAATTCGTTTAGGCTACTTAATTGATTTAATTTATTCTACCTAATTGTTCTGATCAAGCAAAGCACGATTAGCAGTTTTAAGCTCTATTTTGGTCATGCTTAAGTAACACTTTTGCTAAAACTGTTGTTGTAAAACTGTAATCAGTATTTGACAACAATGTAAACCGGTAGAGACCTGTAGTTCTGATCCTTAAGGTCACGGGATTTCCCCTAACGGAGGGGTAAAAAAACAGTGCATTTTAAGGTTGAAATCCTTATACTTTTTAGAGATCGTAATTAATTTATGTATAATCCCAGATTAATTGATGCATTAATTTATGATTAATTAAATATTCATAAATTATCAATATAAATCAAGGTTAATGTAACAAACACTCAATTTTACTCATTTGTTGTATGATGTTACCCATAAAGTTGCATTATTTATACAATACACTTGTTTCTTATGGCTCTTCTTTTAATGACAGCTCCCCCCCCCCTAGTAAATAAAAGTACCTCTCATGGACTGAACGAACGGTCTTGTATCCCGTACAGTTACAACAAACATTAAAGTTTTGTTTCAACACAATGTCAAAGCATTATTTCTTCGAACAAAATTCACATTTCTTCGAAAAGGTTTGTGATTCGAACAAAATTCGAACTTTAGCGTAAAGAGTGAGGTACGTCAGAACAAAATTTCGAGAAAGCGATTTAGCCAAAAGAAAGCAAAATTAATATGCAAATTAAGTGCTATGTAGTACCAAACCTCCCCAAGAGAGGCACAAGAGGTACAGTTCATCTGTGCTGGCGTCCCTGTTCAATAATATTGGAAGGGTAACTCAACCCTTCCCCCATTTTCCCCCTCCACCCTCCCAGTAGTTTCCTCCCTAACAGATTTTAATGCATCCAAAATAAAGTCAACCCTGTAAAACTCAACCCGCAAAATGTTTGGGCTGATAGTATTGACCCTCAGGAGGGGGTGCCAGTTAAATTAAGGGACTCAATGGGGTGTTGCAATTAAACACAAAGAAATGAGAAGCTGCTAATACAATAGAGGGACCTCCCACATTTTTCTTTGATAGGTTAAAGCCAGTTGTAGGGAAGAGGTTCAACTTCAAATTTAATATACCAACCGTAGCTTCCCACCCGTTTATATTATTGCTGGTGAACAGTGAACCTCTTAAGGGCAAGATGGGTGATCTGTGCTAGTAAAAAGGTTAGGGGGGGGGGGTAGATTTTATTCTCTTGCCATTTTTTAGCGCATTTTAAACTTTCGGTTACTATAGGCCATGGCTCGTTCTTTACTAGGTTGCAGCTATCATTGCCACCATGATTATCTTTTAATTATTAACCTTAGACCTTGACCAGCTCAGTCAAGGAGACACCTCTTCGTGATGATGGCATCATGAAAAACTGATGGAGATAGCACCGGAAAGATGGAGGGAGTGTACATGGATAATGTTTTGTTGAGTAGTTTTGAAAATGTTGGGACTGACGATAATGGTGCCGATTATAATTTTGGTTGAGTTTTTACAGGCTGAGCTCTACGGGACGTAGTACTTATGAATATTTTGTGACTTCTATCTTGTATTTTAGAACCAGCTGACGTGGAAAAGATGAGTGCATCTGCTGTCTGCTTAAATGGATTGTTTATAGTAATGCCGCTCTTGAGTTTGGAACTGCTACGCTTTCCTTCTTTGTGCCAGCAATTTTTCAAAACCATCACTTATGTTGCTGAAATTCACACGGAAAAGGTACTCAATTTTTTTTGTCTTATTTATTTATTCATTTTATAATTACTCTTTTTTTCGCTATCCATACTAGAAAAAAAATGTGATTTTGGGGTTAGTGTCCCCATTCAACAAGGATAAGCCCTGACAGAGTGATAGAAGGCCTTAATATACATTGGTTTTGCCCTTATAAATGCTTTTCGGGCTTTGCTTGTTTATAATTTATTTAGCCCCCCCCCCAAGAGTTTTCCCCTCTCCCTACCTAGATTTCGTAGAATACGTTTTGTGGTATTTTCGTTGAAATATGTTTTTTTTTTTGTACTTTCAGTGAGATAATTGAAAAATAAAATGTTTAAACTTAATGTTAGAACACTTCATTAATAATTCTGTTTTTTTCTTGTCTTGCTAAACTGCAAGGTTGTGGCCATTTTCTGAAACAATTCTTAATTCTTATATTTTTTGCTCATCTTTTATTCTTTTTTTTTTCTTTTTTTTTGCTTTCCGTTTGCTTTTCATAACTATCTTGCTGAAGCTTTTTAGTTTTTATCTTGGTTCACTGTCAAGTCTGTCTGACTCGAAACAGGATCAGTGCCGCAAGTGAATTAGTTTGCGTTAGTCTGTCCATTTCCTCACCATTATCAATATTTGCAATATTCTTAGAATGAAACGTTTTTGTTTCTTTTTCGTTTTTTATTTCATATTGATGGCTCAGTGACTAAATTTATAATCTTTATAGTTGACTCAGAAAATAGCTAGAGACAGGCAAATATACAGAAATTCTTTTAAGAAGGGACTGACATTTAGGGAGGGGTTATAACATTGAATAAACACTAAAGTATGTGAAACATATATAAAATACAAAATTCATACAACTGTCATAAGCATCTTTAGATTTCAGAGGGCCTAAGGACGGTTCTAGGTGGATTCCTCCAGAAAATTCCCCCTTGAAATTCCCCCATATATAAAATTGAGCAGCCAAAGGAGAAGTAAAACAAATAAGAAGATTGAAGAAAAAAAGGGATTTGGGGGTTGAATTATCGTAGCAGGGTATGATAAAGGGTTAAGAAAAAAAAATGGAAATTTGAAATTAGTGGCATCTGTGGAAATGGTGCTCCATCATAGGGGTGTACAGAGATAAAGGCTGGGACGAAGAAGTGCTAGTAATTACTTCCCGTGGAATTTGTTTGGCACTGATGTCTATTGTAATTGATCGAGTTCACCCCTTGCGATTGAAAACGCGTCCACTAGGTGCACATCAGAAGTTTTTCTCATATCTTCGGTTTTTTTCAGTTTAATTTAATAAACACGGAGTCAAATTCCAAGTCAGAAAAAAGCAAATTTAAAATGGACAGGACTACTTATCCCAAATAAGCAAGCAAATATTTTCTATAATTTTTATCTTACCCTGCTATGATAAGTCAATCCTCCAAAATCACAAAATAAGAATTAAAACATACAAAAATATAAAAACTAATACTTATGGGTATTCTATACCATACATTCTGCCTATGTTTTGGAGTAGAGGTAGAATAGTCAAAAATTCCTTTTTCTTCATTATTTTTATTTGTCCTACTTTCTCTTTGGCTGCTTAGTTTTGCATGTAAGCCTAGTGGAGACTTTCAGCGAGGGAGGGTTTTCTGGGGGGCATCGATTGCCTGGGAAGAAATATTCTTTTATTCCAACCCTAGCAAAGGAAGTTTGACACTCCTACTATAACTTTCAATGTCTCAAGTGATGTTCGAATACTGACCGTCAAAATCGAACATTTTTGCTCTTTGCCAAGAAATAATGTGTATTTTCTTCTATTTCTTGTGAGATTTTATAGACAAAACTTACATTGAACTCCTATTTCATCATAGACGAGGACTTACCAAAAGATAAATGCAAAGCTAATTCAAAAACCTGACTTACCAAAAGACACCCAAGATTAAAACTTGGATATTCGTTGGATATTCGGCGGTTTTTACATTGGAAGAAATAATAACGATTTGACATTTTGAGCAAGAGGGGACTGAGCAAGAGGGGTTAGAGGGGATATTTTGAGCAAGAGGGGCAAGAGTGAACATTTTGAGCAAGAGGGGACTGAGCAAGAGGGGTTAGAGGGGACATTTTGAGCAAGAGGGGCAAGAGGGAACATTTTGAGCAAGAGGGGACTGAGCAAGAGGGGTTAGAGGGGACATTTTGAGCAAGAGGGGCAAGAGGGAACATTTTGAGCAAGAGGGACTGAGCAAGAGGGGTTAGAGGGGATATTTTGAGCAAGAGGGGCAAGAGGGGACATTTTGAGCAATAGGGGACAATAAGGAAGAGGGGACTGAGATTTGATCCCTAGCTTTTGTTAAATCGAAAATATGTCGTAAAGTGAGGAAATTGCCAGCAACTGAATGAAGAATATATAATTGTAGAATTACATTTAGCAACTAATATGAATATGTTGCAGCTAATGTGTAGCAACTAATATATAGTTGCAGAATACAGCAACAGTTGCGATAAGTGTTCGAAATTGGCTAGTGCCACTGGCAGTGTAGTGTCTGGTAATGTCATTGAAAAAGTAGAAGATCTTACAGAAAATTGGACAGTTGATATAAACTTCTTGCAATTATGAAGCATTAATCCTGAAATAACTTCAGTATTTAGTTAATCATAATTAGTAATGGTTCAATTTAATTAATTTAATTTATTGCTCATAATTAATCAGTATTTCCTTTTGTTTTGTAGAATTGCTTTAGGTCAATCCCAGTCGGCAAGTAGGCATAACTTAGCTAGGGAAAATCTTGGCAGATTAGATGATTTTGTGTTGTGTTTTCTGTGCTTATATTGTGCTTGTTGTGCTTTTCTTTACTGTGCTTTCTTTAGCTGATTTTCTGCTTTCTTTACTGGTTTCGGTATTTTAAAGCACTTTTTGAGGTGCATAGCAAGTTATTTTGAGGTGCATAGCAGGTTATTTGAGGTGCATAGCAGGATAATAAACGAACAAAATCGCCAAACTCTAAAGGGTGTTGATGTTCTTTTTCACACTGTGTCAGTTTCCACTCTTATAAGCTTGTCATAATAACTAATGGTTGCCACAGCAACTTGTTTCCGAAGCAAAATTTGGGATTAAAGTATACAGAATAAGGAAGGAAAGTAGTACACATAAAAAGAAGAAGTATCTTGACCAAAACATGGGTGGTGGATTGTAAGAGCTGAATATAATACAGTCAGAAAGCAAATAAAAGTTAAAAGAAAACAAAAAAAAAGAAAAACCTAAAAAGGTGCCAATTTTTCTATAACAAATACGTTTTGCTGTAATGAATAGTTACTTGTCGTGGTTTACTGAAAAGCAATAAATCAACATTTAACAACGTCTGTACACAAAGAGTTTTTTGGATGTGGGGAGGGCGGGGGGGATCTGAACATAAGATGCAAAAACAGGCTAAATATGTAAAGATATATGACATAGGGGAGAAACCATAAAATTTCTAGACTCTGAGAAAGTGGTAGTCAGAAGTTCGCCTCCTCAACTTGCATGCCCGCTCATACTCTTAAGAAATACTCCCCATTTTCCTTAACTTATTGCCGTTGAGATAGACTACTATGTCTTTGAGTCACATCACACTAAAAACAGTAAATTAAAAAAACTGTAGATTAATAAAAGATTGTTGTAAAATAAAAAGATTGAACAAAAAGATATTAAAATAAAAAGTAAAATAAAAATATAAAGGATTGATAAAGGGACATCTACAAAGAACAATGTAATTATTACACATTAAAGCACATTTCATTTAGTATTAGACATAATAATAATTACGCCAGCAATGGAGAAAAGAAGTTACAAAACAGGGTACTCGTATGATATACCCCCTACCTAATATTCTTCTAATACGTTTCTCTGACGCTCAATCCAAATGAAATATACTAAATTAAGATAAAAATATGATACTTTAGAAACAAATTTGGGCTATATATTTGCTTATTAGGGGGTGGGGTGGTAGAGTATAGCGGGTCTGCATGCCTAATGTGCTAGGTACAATTATGCAAATTATGTAGTAATAATTGTTTTCTAACTTCACACTGTCCAAATCATTTACCCCCCCCCCCCTCTAATATGCAAATATATAGCCCAAATTATATATTTTCCATCTATTATGTCCCTTCTCTTTGTCTTGTCTCACGCTAAGCCGAAAGAAACTAACGAAAAATAAACCGATTCTGTAATGCCTCAATGAATGAACAAGTTGAGCGGTAGGGGGTTTATCATCCAAGTACCAAATACATTATTAAGTACCTCTTATTTATTCATTTTTTTATTCTTTCTCTTTTTTAAGATATTTGAATTACCTCCAGAAATGATGACCCAGATTCTTTCTTCAATTGAGATTGGTTTGACAACTTATGGTCCAAACGTCACATCACTCTGTTGTGATTTTCTACAAGCTGTGGCCTTATTCATCAAGCGAAAAAACCTTCAAGGATCACCTTTATATCAGGCAGCTAGTCACTTTCTAAAGGCAAGTAAACACTCAGTCTACTACTAAAACCAAACACTCGTCTTAGTAAAAACCCACCTGAGGCCAACACAACTTTGTCCTGAGGCTTCAAGGGTCGCCCCTACTCTGACAGGCCCAGTAAGACCGTAGTTTCCAGGTTTTCCAGATTCGGTTTTATCCATTTTACTTAAACCCTAAGCCAATCCGGGATATTTCAGCTGGAAACCTGGAATCCTGGAAAACCTGCAGCCATAGTGTCTTTTTATTTTGTCTCGCTGCTTAGCCGTGCATAAATTATAAGGCTCGTAGGAGCTTATAGCGTATATACTTTATTTGTCTAGATTGGAGACAAAAATTGTTGGCTCCTCCCCCCCCCCCCGAAAAAAAGAGGAACATTTGCTAGATGTTTTCCAGAAAAACTGCCTATGGATTGTTTTGGGTACCTGACTGACTAATCGTTTTTTAAACAGTCGGCTGTACAAAAGTGTGGTTCAATCTCGCTTTCTAGGGCTGCAATGAGAGAAAGGTTGAGATGGCTCTGCGAATGAAAGACGACAGATTGCCAAAGATTGTCCTTTTCTGCCAGCCGTCTAGGGCTAAACGGAAAGCAGGTTGTCCTCGGTTGGGGTGGGAGGATGTCGTAAGGAAATATTTAAAGGAAATAGGAACTTCCTGGGAGGATGTAAAGAGGGAAGCTTTAAATGGATTGGGATGGAGAAAGAGCGTGCTTAGCTGTGTTAGCCTCAGGAGGTGTGGTGTTGCTATGAGTTGTTAGAAGTAATAGTAGTAATAGTAGTATTAGTATTACGAATGACCTTGATAAACATAGTGTCTTTCGATTTACCTTTGTATCAAGCAGCTAGTCACTTTCTGAAGGCAAGTGAACAGTGCTACTACTGCTACTACTAACCAATCTTCTCAGTAAAAGGTCACCTGAGATCAACACAGTCTTGTGCTGATGCCAACCAAGCAAATAGCCATGTCAGTATCTTGTCAGCATTCCCCAAGAGTGGCCACTCTTCCGATAGGGACTTTGAACCCACTTTTTCCAGGGTTCTCAAGCTCGGCTCCATCTAGTTTGCTGGTATGAGGTGATAGTCAAGGGTCGCATGAGTAAGGTCTTCCAAATAAGCTCCTACTTTTACTTGTGGTAAATGAAAAAGGAAAAAAATAGTTTTGGCCTCTTCGGAACTCATTTTTAGGGAAACCTTTTCTTTTTTTTTGTCTTTTTTTTTTACTGTATATTGGGTTCCCCTTGACCCAAGGACTTGGGAGTATAGGTTTAAAGCCGAGTTATTTAATGGAAAAGTTAAAATAACAGTAAAAAAGTAAAAATGTAAAAGTCAAAATTACAAAATATAGTTTGTTTTTTTCTCAATTTCAATTGTAGAGCGGAGTAAATCTGTATAAGATATATTTAATGTTAAAATATTGAAAATTCTATATAAAATATGGAATGTTTTTTCTGTATTTTCTAGATAACTATTTTATTTCTTATTTGTTTTGTTTATTTTTTTATGATATATTTATCTTAAATATTTTATTTACTTCACATTTTGTGCATGTTCACAAGAATGATGTTCTAATTTGTGTAAGGCACAAATTAGAAAAAAAAACATAATAAATTTGTTTATATAAGTAACCATTATATGTATATGTACATTATTATATTTTTTGATATATACAATAAATACAGTAAATATTTCTTGGATCTTACTATTTTTCCAATTGTAAAAAGAATGACTAGACGAGAAAACCTAGGACAACAAAAAACGAGGCAGTTCACAGCAAGTGAATAAAAAAAGAACAAAAGAAGAACACCAAGAACATAAAAAAAGAACACCAAAGAAGAAAACATCTCACTAAAATAGAATAGTACCATAATATTCCTTATTTAATGCTCTTTCCATGTATTATATTCACATCTTATATACAAATATATTGGCTAAGATCTCCGCTCAGACGTCCTCAGTGCAAAACAAAAATAAAAAAGTAGATAGAAGTTCATGAAAAAAAAAAAAAAAAAAATATTAATCGAAAAGTCACCTTCCCTAATGAACAATAATAAGGAGCTTGAATAATTAACCTTGAATAATAATAAGGATAATAAGGATAATAATAAGAATAATAAGGAGCTTGAATAATTAACCTTGAATAATAATAAGGATAATAAGGATAATAATAATAAGAATAATATAGGAGCTTGAATAATACTAAATGGAAAATCAAGGTTTCATTTGAGAATTTATTTTGTGCACGGTTTTTGTATGCTACCTTTCTCCGGGTTTTGAAGTATCCAAATTTTCATTTGGTTACGAAATAACTGATATGCATGGGTATCTATTGTAATCATGTAAAAAATACGAGAAATTAGAATTAATAAGAGCACTGTAAACAGAGCCGTTCAAAGGGGGGGGGGATCGGGCAAGCTGTGCTGAGAACCGTGGCTGGAGGGAGCGCTGCGGATGGTATCCCTGGTGCTTTTTTTAAGTTTCAGTTGGGATGGGGTCCCGAGATAAATGTTGCCCCGAGCGCCACAAATTTTAGGAACGCTCCTGAGTGCATATGGCTAAGATGGGTTTTCCCCATATTCTATTTGTTTTTGGCGGACTTTTTTTTTACTTTTTATTTTTTTTGCGCTGAGGACGACCGAGTGGAGGTGTCAGTCAAAATATTTGAGGTTTTCTTCTTTTTTTTCACTGACTGTGAGTTATTTCTATATTTTCATTTTGTTTAGCGAGGCCAGAAGGTCAACAAGGTCAGTGCTTAAGTACTTTTACTTCTATACTGTTGAAGTAAAATCATATGATATTCAAACAGGAAGAATACTTCAAGTACTTTTGCCTAAGCTGTAGAATAAGTTAGAATTTTCCTGAATTATGAAGCAAGGAAAAGTTACATCGCGAAATGCATAGAGCCAACGTAGTTTTCCCCTTATCAAGAATAATGCCATCCTTATTTATTGTCATCTGGAGTAATATTATTTTTCTCCTCCGTGGATTAACGATACTTCTGGAATACTACTCCTTGCATGGGTTTTAAAAAATAATTTTTGGAAAATTTGAAAAATAATTTTTGGATAAATGTTTGCTTTTCAGATTATTTTGTATCTATGCTGTTTTGGCAACAGCAGAGAAAACTAAATGTCTAAATAAGCCATCCTTAGCCGAGTGGATGGTACACTAGACCTGTGATCCTATGTCCTTTGGGATGCAGGATCAAATCCTAGTGTTGCTAAAAATTTCAAAGTCCTGACTTGGGGTCAGTGGCGTGAATCTGCAAGCTTAGGTGCCTGGGGTGGGGAGGCAATGAGCCATTGAGGCCTAAACCTCGATCCAGCTGGGTCCACATCACCACAAAATTAAATAGGGGGAATACCTCCTCCCCTCTATTTACTGGTAGGCTTTGAGGTATTAGCTTTTAATAGGTGATAGTATTCATCTCATTTTGGAAAGTTGTTGAATATTTTTTTATAATAAATTTTATTATAGTTTTATTATAGTCCCAATGAATCTTTAAGCATCTCGCTTTACGTAAAAGAAGCACTTCCCGAAATTTATTAATCGTGCCAAACACAGAAAGAATTTCTTGATTTCAATGGTGCATTCGGAAAAGTACAGAAGGTAGTTACGAGAAGCGATACGCTGGTGTTGTGTGCTAGAACTGAGCAAGATGCAGATGCAATAGCTAATAGTATAAAATCGAATTCCGTGGCTGTAGTTAAATTCCATAAACCAAAATTCCTGGCTGTGGCTAAATTTGTCCCTAAAGATATGACTAACGAGGAGATTGAGTCTCCTATGGAAGGGATCCAAGAAGCAAAACGCTATGGTACTAGCAAGTCAGTCAAGCTAAAATTCAGAGACAAAAAAAAGCTCTTGAAAAAGCACAGAAATATGGCATTTACGTCGTTTATTGCCATATCAAGGTGGACAAATATGTTGCCGTCCCTCTGAGGTGTTTTAAATGCCAAAAATTCGAACACTTGCAACGAGATTGCCCCAACAAGGCGAGGTGTTCCAGGTGCTCCTGCGATCACGAAAACTCTAAAGGCAATCCATGTATCCCTTATACTGAATGTGCTAATTGCTCTGGAAAGCATCCATGTTATAGCTCGCAATGCCCGGTTTATAAGAAACAATTAGAGGCTAATTCAAACAAACGTAAGCAATGAATGCAACTATCTCGCTTTATAGCAGAAATATATACGGGCACGCTCCACACAAGCTGTCTCTTTTAAGTGATCTAGTAACCAAGCATAGCATAATGTGCATTCAGGAACATTTGATAACATCCGATCATTCAGCAATCCTTGACCGAATTCCAGGAAACGACTATTTTTTTCAATCTGCTATCCGTAACAGCCCAGTTGGAAGGCCGAGTGGTGGAATCTTGATCATTGCAGACTCTAATTTGCAATGCATACTAATTGATTCATGCGATTCTTTTTCTGCGATCAGAGTTCCTGACCCAAATGGCTTTATAGTCATATCAGTGTACCTCCCTACAAATTTTCGCGATGTCCTCTCAGAAAGGCGTTACACGAAGGTGTGTGCGAGACTCGAGAGGCTGGCCGAACAATACAGGTCAGAAAAGATTATTATCTGTGGGGACTTCAACTGTCAGCTTCTAGATGATGATCGTTTTTTCACCATATTAAGGGGGTGTCTGTCAGACGCTATGTCCCCGGTTCCAATATCCCAGTCCTTCACGTTTGTTCACAGTGCATCCCTGGCTACATCAGATATCCATCACTTTTTCGTGAATTTCCTACTTCCGACGGGGATTAAAGCCGTTGTTGACTCGGAACACAATTGTAGCGATCACCTTGGTATTAGCTTAACGGTACCATTCTCCACCTATAAGCGGTGCCCCGGGCAATCATGGTTTATTACGAGTGAATGGCACAGGATAGATCAGTCCTTGTACAAAGATATTCTTGACTCGACTCTTGCTAAAATCAAAGTACCGTTCCACCTGCTTACTCATGGACAAAATGAAGACAGACTAGCCCTGGACATCTTTTGCTCCGAAATTATTCACTCGATGAAGCTTGCGGAATCTGCCGCTGTTTCAGTCGCGAAAGTGTACCCCAATACTCGTAAAAAGGGATGGGATAACCCAAATGTCAAGTTTGTCAAGAAGAGATCCAACTTCTGGTACGAATTGTGGAAGGATTGCGACAAACCCCGCTCTGGAGTAGTTTTTCAGTGCTTTCGATATGCCAAAAAAGAATTCAAACGTACTGTCAATAATATGCATGTCCAGCAGGTAGATAAGTTGTCTTGTTATTGAAGGAGTGACCCAAACATCCTATGGAAGCGACTCCAATCTAACAGGGCTGACGCTGTTGTGCAAAGTCCCATTCCCGACGAAACTTGGGTAAACCATTACAAGGACGTGTTTGCGCCGCCACCCAACGAGCTGGACTCTGTATATAAATCTGAGTTAGATAGGCAATTAATCAGCGCAAAACTCCGCCGGACTGCTGTCATTGTTTACAAATGGCATATTGAGATAATAGTGAGAAAATTTAAAAAGAACAGGTCTCCAGGGCTCGATGGGATCACTCCGAGGCACTTACAGCACGGCACAGAACTTCTAGATCAGTACTTAGCCTTACAATTCCAAATGAGCATAGATCAGGGACTCACACCTGCCAACTTTCATGGTTGCCGCACATCCAATATTCTGAAAAAGAATCGAGACCCCTTGTTTTGTAAAAATTATAGGCCAATTACAGTTTCATCGGTTATCAGCAAAGTATTTGACGAGGTGCTGTTGCCCCACGCTCTAATGGGAAACAAACAACTTGGATTAAGAAATGGGTTGGGCTGTGGACACGCCCATCGGTTACTAAGAAGAATAATGAGGTCTATATCTTTAGTTAAAAAGCCACTATTTGCCTGTAGCGTCAACATTTCATCTTCTTTTGATTCTGTCGTCCACTCGCAAGCACTGTGGTGCCTCTTAGATTCAGGATTCGACCCCCGCATTGTCCTTGTTCTCCATGATTGGTACTCCCACATGCATATTCGTCTAGCTTTGGGATGGAAACAATCGCCGGTTACCGCAAGTAAAAACTTTCTGAACCCATTCAGCTCTTCAAAGGAGTTCGGGAAGGATCTGCTCTAAGCCCTATCATCTACAATTCTGTGATTTACTCTGTAACTAGACTCATTTGAGGAACGTTCTTTTTCGAGGGCTTGGATCTAAGTTTAATTTCTTATGCAGATGACTTGTTGCTCCTAAGCCACACGCTAAGGGGACTAAAAGAGAATCTTCGTCTCCTAGTGACCGTATACAGAACAATAGGACTACGAGTCAACATAGATAAAACGGAATTTATCGTTTTTAGCGGCACTAACTCGATCAATTCCAATCTTGTCCTTGATGATATCAGAATCCAAAAGTCCCATTCCCTAAAATACCTTAGTATCACGCACGGTCAGACGTCTAGGTCAACTAGAGGCTTGTATACCGAATCAGTCTTTAAATCTATCCGCTCAGCATATGGAAAAGCCGTCAAATGCAAGTGGTCATTTAATCGATTTTATTAAGTCAAGACTATTCAATGCCGTCGTCTCTCCTGCCATCTGGTACATATCACCCTTGTGGGAAATGTTGTCCCTCACCGAACGTCGAAAAATATGAACCCACGTATTACAGATTTGCAAAATTTTTGCTGGGTCTTCCACTAAGATTTTCTAACACGGAGAACTCATCCATATATGGAATCCTTGATCCATCAACCAAGGTGATTGATATAGAACGGAGAGCCTCAAGACGATCCCTCAGTAAACTCTACGACTTACCGCTGACTCAACTGTTTCTGTGAATGAAATACCTGCATTTAATTTTTAGTGTCAAATATGTTTGCTCTTCTTTCTTTTGTTTCATTTTGTACTCCGCTTTTTTTCCCATTTATTCATTGTAAGCGGGCAAAAATAAATATATATATATATATATATATATATATATATATATATATATATATATATATATATATATATATATATATATATATATATATATATATATATATATATATATATATATATATATATATATATATATATATATATATATATATATATATATATATGTGTGTGTGTGTGTGTGTGTGTATATAAATGAAAATAAAAATGAACATTGCTTAACTCCTAATTTCATAAAATAAAACAGCTTTACTAACCTCACTTCCTAACTCCAACCGCGTCGTCAAAATTTCTTCAGTTATCTTATAATTAGCAAGAGGAAAAAAGGCCCATAGAATTGGGGCCTGGAACAAAAAAAATAACATGGAAATACAGTTTAAAGCTTAGGAAAATTTTGTTCTAAATACATTCAATTAGCACCCAAAAAGGTTTATGTTTGTCCATATATATATATATATATATATATATATATATATATATATATATATATATATATATATATATATATAAAATTGCATATAGATTTTAGAAAAAGTATTTGATAGAAAATGTGATGAATAACTTTCATGAAGCAGTAAATTCTCTTTTTTAGATTATGTTGGACCTTATCATTTCTGGAAAGATCTCATCTGAACTAATGACAACAGCAAGCAGTTCACTATATGCTTTAATCACTGCTTATCAGGTATGAATTTCCAGGGATTTTATTGTTCATGTTCCTTTTCTTAAAAATTACGTGATTTTTCTTACCGAACACAAGTTGTCTAAAATTTTTGTGCGCTTTCTTTGAGTAATTTTCGTGTATAAAATTTCTTGGAGTTGTTAATGTCGCCGGCTTATAATAAAGTTTTACAAAAGAAAAGAGTTTCACAAAGAAAAGGTTTCACAGCCTAAAACGAGCAGAAATAAATTCTAATACGAAAACTTAAAAAGGACAGAGATTGCTATGAATGAATAAATGAAATTTGAAACTAACAGAAACTAGAATGAATAATCAAGTCAAACTTAAAGCGAAAAGAAAATGTTACAAATGAAAGTTGGACAACCGCCCTTAAACTCTCCATTAGATGACCATTTTGTTCAAGATTGGCAAAAAGTCCAATAAATGTGCCATAGGGGATCCCAACAGGGCCTGGGACAAGTGTCGTAAATAATGAATATTGATAATTGTTTAAACATTAGTTTTGTAATGGAAAAGAAAGGCTTACGCAATATCCAGGGAAGCTTTTTAGTTGAAACTTCCTGGGCATGTTGAGCCACCATAGCCACCTGGAATGTGGCTATGACAATATCTCAGAAATGGCTGAGGGTAGCCTACTAAGTTGAAATTTTCAGGGCACGTTGAATTGAATATGTAGATCTGAAGGTTGCCAAATTGATCATAATACGAAAAAAAATATTCATAATATTAACTGCAGTGAAACTTTTTCGATAAGAAACGAACAGAAATTAATTAAAGTAAAATTTCCTTTTCCGGAAAAAGAAAGTAATTCTTTTCTTTAAAAAAATTCATAAAGAGCCATGTGAAAAGTCCAATAATAAGTCCTATGATAGTTCAAACTTCAAACTACCAGTAATTACTACAAAAAAAAAAAATTAACCCTCAAAACCAACAGAAATTAAAATAGATATTCACGTCAAACATTTAGATAACAGATTCTGATAAATCCCAAAAGGTGTAATAATTAAAATGGACAGTCGAGTAAAATTTTGAAACGGACAGATACGAACTCGAAGAGGGCTAGTGCCCCCATCTAAATTGCGCTTTTCTGAAAACCTAGAATATTTTAAAGATTTTTCTTTTATAATTGTAGTGTTGAAAATAAATTATGTTAAATAAAATTGTTTAATTTAAATTGCTGAGATTTTCCAGAATTAGTATCATTACATAGCAAATATTCAGTATATTTTTGTTAGTTCTTTTCAGTCGCCTTCATTATTACCTGATTTCATTTTTTATTTTTCGTCAATGTTCTGGCAAATTAAAAAACATCGTTTAAATTGCATGCAATGCTCAGTAAAACATAAATGACAGAGTAGGCTTTAGAGGGTTTTGTAGGGAGGGGGCAGTAGCTTTACTCTTGCTTGTAGTAATTTCTATTCGTTTTAAGTTTGACTTGATTATTCATTTTGTGATTTATTTATCAAACAGTTTGTGATAACGAACTGTAAGTAAGGAGCAACCCGGCTCAATAGTAACCGAAACTTTAAAAAACGGAATTTTGATACCAATAGATATATCAAAAGAATTGGAGTTTTATACTTATTTCAAATATACAAGTTTCAATTAGTTTAATCCTACCCATCAAATGTTACGAGCCTGAGAAAATTTTCTTTATTTTAGAAAAAAGGGGAAGCACCCCCTAAAAGTCATAGAATGTTAATGGAAATCGCACCATCAGTTTCAGCATAGCAGAGAATCCTACTGTAGAGGTTTCAAGCGCCTATCTGAAAAAATGTGGAATTTTGTATTTTTTAACAGAAGAAAGATCACGGATGCGTGGTTATTTGTTTGTTGTGGTTTTTTTTCCAGGAGTGATCGTATTGACCCAGTGGTCCTAGAATATCGTGAGAGGGCTCATTCGAACGGAAATTAAAGGTTCTGGTGCCCTTTTTGAGTGAACAAAAAAATTGGAGGTCAACTAGGCTCCCTTCCATGCCACTTTTTTCCCAAAATTCTGAAATTGCTATTTTGTTCAGCATAGTTGAAAGGCCTAATAAGTATGTCTTCGGAGATAACATGACCCCCAACAGCCCCTGGAGAAAGGTCTAAGTTATAAAATTTGCCCATTGTTTACGTATAATATTTGTTACCGGGAAGGATGCATACATTTTTCGGGTGGGGAGGGGAGGACGATTTTTTGCTGGGACTACTTTGCACGGGGAGAATTTTCCATGGAGAGGGAATTTTCCAGGGGGTTAACTTTTCAGGGGAAATTGTATACTGGGGGAATTTGCTAGAATTTCTGTACGAAATTTCTTTATATGACTTGTGAATCTTGACACCTGCTCTCCCAGATGTAACGAGTAGACTTTTATTTGTAAAAGTAACAAAACATTCAAAAGAACGCAAACTACGATTATAGGCTTGGGATAATGGAGGATGACGTAGACAACAACAATAGAAGGCTTCCAAATTTCTTATCACAAAAATTCGGGCATTTACATAAATTAGAAACAAAACTAGTCCTAGTTTCGAACCCCAATCTCTGTTTTCCCAGACTTAGCAAAGGGACTATCATTTACAAAAGCAATAAGAGAATCCAAATAAAATTACGGTTATGGGCATGGGACGTAGAATGCCATAGATGACAACAATATGATGGTTTCTTCTTTCAAACCGTAAAAACTAGGTCATCTATTTACGTTGGAAACAATAATGGCCCTAGCATTGATCCTTGAGGGACATCATGCAGAACTTTCGAGGATGTATGGAAAAGAACGCTCAACCATGCTCAGTGGAAGGATGTTTTCGAAAATCAAATTGGAAACTTTGGAAAATAACTTTAGAAGCCAGAAAATTATTAAGACATCGCTTCAAAAGTTTTCTAATACAGGCAGAAGAAATATTGACCAAGGATTAGCTGAATCATAAGTCAAGTATTTATAAAAATACTATTTCGAACGGAATTGTTAATAAGTTTTGTTAAGGCAGAAATAACGGAGAAGTACGAAATTAATTACTTTATTAGGAATGTCATCAGAGCCAGATGACGAGAAATTCTTCAATTCCATAAAAATTTGAATCATTTGTATCAAGACCGTACCCGGGGTTTTTCCGGGGGGGGGGGGGGGTACTCAAAGATTTTTTTTTGGGGGGGGGGGGTTACTCAAAGATTTTTCGGGGGGGGGGTACACAAAAAAAACTCAAAAAGATGTTCAAACCCCCTAACCCCCCTCCTGGATACGGCCTTGATTTGTATATCAAACACTTGTTCCATGGACATTGACTTAATAAAAGATGACCCGAGAAGACCTGAATTCATATTTTTACTGAGAAGAATAAGCAGTAGAAGTAATCCTTTTACTGTGACTGGCAAATACGAGGGAATTTAAACTGGTTTCTTTTGAGTAAATTTTGGCGTAGAAAATTCTCAGGTATGTGGCTTAGAAAGTCCAGCTTATGCACATTTATCTGGAATTTTTGATGAGAATTTTTTTTTGTATTTTTTTTTTTTTGTTGTTACTCATTTACGGTTTTTTATTGTTTGGACTTCAAATATAGAACGTGAAAAATTTTAACGACTTGGTCTTCTAGAGATCGAAATCCATCCTACTATGTGGCTAAACTCTTAAAGACTATATTACACTCAAATATATTTAACGGAGCGTTTTATGGTTTATTTAGATTTTTATGGGCTTTTATTATGATTTATGGCACCACAACACGAGAACTAAACTTTTTTTTTATATATATTTTTTTTATATAATAATTTATTAATTCATTAACCTTTTCCCAGTGGTAGTTATAAAATAAGCCAATGAGAAATAAAATCTACCATTAATCTAAGGAAAAGTCTGCAGAAATATAAGAATTTTCTGTGATGGGAGAATTTTGCCGTAACTTATTTTATCAAAATTTACTTTTCAGACAGAATATCAACAACTAGTTCAAGAAATTTTAGCTGCTCAGGAAGACCCCGATTGTGCTGAGAAACTGGCAACAGCGTTCAATAGTTTAACAAAGAATATACAATCTGATCCTTTGGGACGCATGAAATTTCGTGACAATTTTGAAAATTTTCTTGTTGAAGTCCGAAGTATTTTAATTATCAAATGAGCAATCAACGACTTCTCTTTGTACCTTTAGAATGTGTAGTTATACAATGAAGAAATCTCGAAATGACTTTTTGTAAACTGAAAATAACCTTTTTTTATTGCTAATACACTAAGGACAATGAAAATGAAATAAAATTGTCTTAGATTAAAAAATGTAGTTAATTTTTTTTTTTTAAGCATTAAAACGTAAAAGAAAATATATCTTAAAAATCAAGAATTCCATTTCTAGTGAAAAACCTCCCTGTGCTGTTCAGCACGTTTTGGTACTAGTAAATCAGTAAAAACCAGCTAAAAGGTCACGGCATAAAAGCAACTTAAAAAGGGGTAGCTTTTAATTGAAATTGTAGTTGTCTTTGGAAAACAACAGATGGCAAGCGTTGTCAAACTTAATGAATCAGTTTTTGTTGATTTGTTTTCACGCTTCGACGTGGCAACAGTGTCTTTTTTACCAACTAACATGATAATAAAGTGCAGTAACAAAAACAAAAGAAAAGGCACAAAAGAAACTTTCCTATGATGATACTAAATGTAAAAAAAACAGCAATGCAAATCAAAATAATCGTACGACCGATATTGTGTTGCCCTAAAAACTTACTATTTTGAAACAACCGAAATAAAGATTTAAGAAAATAGTGGTTTTGAGGTATGAACAGACCCAAGATATGTCCAGGGGGGAATAAATATTTTGATTTTGCTGTCCTTGGAACTAGAACTGAAAATGTTAGAGTTTTAGTTACTATAATGGCAGCAGGTAGCCCAGTATAACTTTTTTTCTATTTCATTTTCCAATCAGGAACATTTGCTGGATGAAGGGGGAATAGATGAGGGAAATCTTCTTTTTTTTTAATTTCTGGGACAATTAATATTATTTACACCGTCTCCTCTAGGTGTTCATCTTTTAGGGTTGGGAGCTTTTTATTTTTCATGTTATAATTTTTTTTATTATTATTTAAGAAAAAACTCAATAGCTGCGCTTTTTTTCGAAGTTCCGTGTTTCATGGTTCATGTTCCAAGTTTCATGTTCTAGCCCAAAAACGCAGTTTTTGTCGCTTTCGTGTTCTCTGTCCATGTTCCTGGTTGAACGTCTAAAAACGCATTTTAGGAAAAGTGGCAAAATATTAAAAACTGTGGAAACATGTGGAAAAATTCTGAGCTTTTTACTTGCCTGTTTTCTTGTACACATATGTTTCACCTTGGCCTCTATTCAAAAACGCATATTCAGCAGGATCTATGTCCATTTTCTTCCCTTCCATCTTATCCTTTCTTTTGTCATCTACAGATAACTTTTCTCTATCTGGATAGGGACCAATCGAACACGCAACACGCACAAAGAGCAAGTTCCAAGTTTGAGGAAACAGACAGTCGAACAGGCAACATGATGTTTCGTGTTTCGAAAAAAAACTAAGTTTTTTTAAAACTTGCTGCTACGTGTTTTGTCGAAAACGAAAAAATGCCAAAACACGATTAACCCACGGAACCAACCACGAAAAAAAAACGCCACTAATATTAGTTACTCTACATCACAAAAATTACGAGGCTTTAAAGATTCTAATCTCTTAGCCAAGTATGTTTTTAACAAGACATCTTATCCCTGAAGTCAACGTTGTCCGGAAGCTAGCCAAAGAATATCTTATTTGTCGGTTAGCCCCTAAGCCTTCCTTCAAGTGGTAAACTTGTGTGACTTAAAATTTTTAGAAAATGCATAGAACTTTAGTTGCTGCTATGTCAGCAGAGATTCTATTTCATTTCTTCGTCTCATTTTTCTCTATTTTTGAATTTCCTAAGGAAATATTTTTTTGAGGGAGGCGAGATGAACAAACAGAATCTAAGTTTCAAAGAACTTTTGGGAAATTTTCCTTTTATTTTTCGCATCTTTTCTGGGTTTCAAACTTTTAGGGTTCGGAATTTTTACATTTCCAGGTTGTTTTTTTTTATTCATAATAAAGTCCATACGGGTCCTATATTGCAAAAATCACGAGGTTTCGGAGAATATAATCGCTCATCCAAGATTATTTCTTCCTGGTGATGGTAAAAAATTGTCTGGAAATCAGTCAATGTATTTATGGGCTAGCTCCCTATGCATCTCCCAAATGGTGTTCTTGTGCGCTCTGGAATATTTAGAAAGTGGCACAAGAGATTCTATTTTGTTTTGCTTCTTTTCCAGTTTCTAGTGGGAAATATTTTCCGTAGGGAAGGGGAAAATTAGGGGAAATTGCCCATATTTTTGGTGTATTTGTGAAAAGCCGCCTCCTAGCTACCCAGTGGGTGGCGTCCTGGTATAGCATAGAATTTTAGGTTTTGCTAGGAACTGCTATGTGAGAATTTGTTGATGACAAAATTTATATCTGAAATAATGACCTTTTAACGGCAAAACCTAATATCTAAAAAAACAAGACTTAGCAAAACTAACTATTGAACTCAAAATAAAATATAATTATTCTTTTTTTATTTTTTTACAGTTAAACGGATTAAAAGGAATCAAAATACTACGATTAATCAATCTTAATGCTTTTTCGCAAAAATTTTTTTAATTTTTATACAATAAAAATTGTATGCAAAATTGTCGCGGACAATAGAAATTGTCCGGTTACGTGATCTTCTTCTTGGCTCTTTTCGCTCTTCTTCGTGACTCTTCTATGTTCTCGTTGATGTTTTTTTCCTATTTTATCATAGATGTACATATGTACGATTCTTCGGGGGAGGGGCGGAGGGGGGCTTGGGAAATTTATTTTTCGTAGGGGATGGGAGTCAATGTTGGAAAAAGTACCTTTTCCTACTAATCCTCAATTTTTTCTTGAGAGGGACTCTATGAACCAATGTTGGGTGTGGTGGACTCCTTCCCCTCCTCTTTGTGAAGGTATATCTGCCACGATTTGTTTACTAATTTAAATTTTGTCATTTAAGTATCTACAGTTTTATACTTATTTGTCTTTTACTTACCCCTTCTGTTCCGTTTATTTTATGAGCGGTGGGGTATTTCAGCCTAGAATAAAACTCTCAAAACCCTCAAGTATTATAACATCGCAATATTATTATTTTTTCTCTTTTTAGCGAAAAGTATTACACCAAATTAAACATTCAAAGGCGCTTAAAAGGTGATAAATCTTGCTTTGATTGATATTTCTATTAGGATATTCAAATAAATCCATTGAAATTTTCCGGATTATGAAACCTTTAACAAATTGTCAATTGTATAAGCATACCATTCATCTAGAGACTATACCCTGTGAGTCATGTGGTATTTGATCACTTTTGGTTTGAAGTTTTTAAACCACTGATAAAGGGTCATATAACAGTACTTAAAGATCACGAAATTTAACATGATATTTGCAAGTTTTTTTTTAATTTCATCTATTTATAAACATTTAAACAGCTATGGGCTGGTCCCCTAGCCTCAGATTCCTTACAAAGTTACCAAAAACGTAAAAAACCGTAAAAACCGTTACGGTTTTTACGTAAAACCGTAAAAAACGTAAAAACCGTTAAAAAAATAAATTATTTTCTCTTGTACTGAAACTCCGCTGTTTTAGGAGAGGGGGCAATCCAGTTTTGGTTTTGTGCAATTATTTATGTAGGAGTGGTGTTTGGGTTCCTTCGACCTAAAATTTTTATTTTTAAAGTAATAAATTAATAAATTTTTCAGTATTTCAGTTTTTCAGCATTTTTTTTTTTTTAGGACTTTAATCCGTAAAATGTTGAGTTTAACATGTTAAAGACAAGTACTTAAACAGTTTAAACATTTCAATGCTATTGGTGAATCGTCGTCGGATATGAGCTTAGAGAATGTAGACAAACGAATACGTCGTGAAAGGCAGCTTTAGACAAATGAACAATATCCTATCCTATAGCAGCTTAGACAAATATCATATCCTGTACAATATGTCAATGCCAATAATATTTAGAATTGCATTGATAGCATGATACATCGGAGGGTTTGGCACATTTTGAGGGGGGGGGGCTAAAAACTTGCCGAATGTAGGCAAATTACGAATTGAATAGAAATTTAATTTTACAAATTATAAGGTAAACGTAGTCTCATACTCTATTTTCCCCACGTTACTGATGTTACAAATAGTCTGTGTTCTACAGTATACCAAGTTTTTGCATGTTTTGTATTTTGCATTTTTTTTTTTTGCAGTATGTTTTTGCATTTGTGTTTTTTTGCATTTTTCAGTATTTCAGTGGTTCAGTTAAAATATTTTAACGCTGTTGGTAAATCCTCATGACGTATGAGCTTGAATAATGCACATAAACGTATAAAATCTCGTGAAAAGGCAGCTATAGGGTATGACTGTAAGGTCGTATCCACGATTTTGTTCTGGGGGTGGTGGATTTTGTTTGGGAGGGGTGCTACAAGAAAAAAAAATTATAAACAAAAAAAGAAATTTGTTTATGTGCATTTTGTTACTTTTTCACGAGTCAGCCATAAATTTTGTGGGAAAGCTTCCAACCTGGTATCCCTCCCCCCTGGACACGTCCTTGAAGTGGAATATCCCTTATATAATTCCATTGATCCCACTAATAGTCTATTTTTTACTCGATTTACATACACATTAAGTATTCCCCAGGATTATTCAGGATATAATAAGCTTGATTGCTTGGGAATGGGAGAATAAGTACCGTAGGCCCAAAATTTGCTGAAATATGAAATTTCCCTTAAAATTCAGGTGTTGGTCCGGGTAGTAAACACATTCAATTTCCTACTCTATGGGAGGGGGGTAAGTGTCTTTCAGTTATAAGTGTCTTGCACAGAGGGTTTTATGTCAACCCGATACTTATGCATAAATTTATTTCGACTGGAAAGGGGATACAACTTCGAAGAACATCAGAAACTGATACTTTTTTTTTAAGTATAGGAAAATCTGGAATATAACTTGATTTCATGAGGGGGCAAGGATCTCCTCCCCCTGCACACGTGTAAACTATATGCAATCTTTTTATTTCATGTTTCAATTATTAATTTTGCATACTTTATGCGTAATAGTATTTTTTTATACTAATTCAATTCATCATTGTTCTGGCACGCCAATTCACGAAAATGTAGGGGGGGGGTGTAATCTCGAAAAACCTAGGGAGGGGGGACAGTTTTGTGTTTTGCTTCGTTTTTTTTTATGAAAATACCAGAAACAAGTTCTTTTCAAAGTCTGTACTTCCGCTACGTGCCTAATATCGTTCAGGACACGTCACTCTAATCGGAGATGTTAGCCATCGAACTGTTAGGGTTTGCGTATTGCGGAGGAAGATTTGTGTGGATCAAGCAGTTTAGGATAGGGTTGTAAATCATACAACGTACAAAATCGTCAGGTTGATATAAATGGTGAACCAAGCGAACATCAGGCAACATATATAGAAGGAGAGATGACTATTCGTGCACGTCACCAAGTCAACACACCTGGCACCTGTTGGCCAATCGTTCTAAGATACAGACTTCTTCGACGTTATTTTAGCAAGTGTCAGACCTTACTATTAATTAATTTTTGTGGGGCTTAGATTTTATTCGGTTAAACAGTATTGGCAACCATGTTTCCATTCAAGTTTATATCAAGTAAACTTGCATTTCCCTTAATATCTGCAACTCATAAAAGTTAGGTTATTTTAGCAAATTACACCATTTCAGCAAATATGTACAGTGAGCAAATTTTTAAACACAGTTGGCATTTTTGGCAACACAGTTGGCAACACAGTTGGCAGTGAGCATTTTTAAAAACAATTTTTGCTACCTATTTTATTAAAATGAACGTACGGAATACTGATACCAAGATACAGTAATAATGCGTATAGTCCAATTGCGTACATATAACATATTTTTTAATGCTTTCAATTCTAAAGAGTCATATTTCCCTATGATCCTTTACATGCTCGAAGAAGTGTCTTTAGCATAGTTTGACTATAAAAATGATATTTATAATTATGTAGATTTGTCGAAACGTCCTTACCTTAACTCTAAAGTAAGTATTTACATATTCTTTGTTGGTATTTCGCACTTTTTCCTTCATTTTATGACTTGTCATGTACTGTTATGGTGCTTCCAGGTTTTTTTCTGGGATTGCAAAATACCTTTCAATGCCATGTTTTCTGGTACTAAAATCTTCATGATTCAAGAGATAGCTTTCTTGAAACTGGAAGTCAAAAATGTGGTTAATTAATAATATATTGGGTAGTTCCTATGTCTCCTGTAAAATTTTACCTCAAATAATGATTGGTTCCCTTACTTTGGCGCCTCCTTTAAACTGCTTTTTAGTGAGTTTGTATTCCTACAAACTAAGTTTTACTTAGTCGCCATTTGACATCCGCCGGGTTTTACTCTGCAAACTTCAACTAATCAAATGGTTCAAAATCATAAACATATTTGCAAGTTTCAAACTAGTACCCTAGTGCCCAATTTGCTATTAAGTAATCAATGGTTTCAATGTGGTTAATTACCATATTATCAATTACTCATTACTGTCGTGCTTTTTTATGATTTATTTACAATAAAATTAATATTATTACATTTGTTTTGTTTTTTTTTTACAATGAAAAGTATTATGGCTAGGCCATGTTTTATGGATGATACATGAGTTTGTATGATGTGTATGAGGTATATGAGGTTGCTTTTGGCCGTCCATCTGGGGCCAAAGAAAAAGAAGGTCGTCCCCGAAAAAGTAAGGAAGAGAAAAGATCTAAAGGAAATTGTAACCTAATGAGGGGTCTTGGGAGGATTAAAGAGTGAAGCTTTGGATAGGTTGGGGGGGGGGGAGCGTGTGAAGCTGTGTTGGTCTTAGGCAGCTTCATGCTGTAAATTAGTTGTTAGTAGAAGCTTTTTTCTTTAATTTGTGGTGGTTTAACTTCCCTTTTTATTATTTACTTTTTTAATATTAGGTGTAGGATACTATAAATATAGGAACCAGCTTGAATTAGGCTTTGGCCCAGTGAGTATATTTTGTACTACAAAGGCAGATAGTTTTTCAGGTAGCCGTTAAAAAAATAACACAGTTTTATGGCGATTGTTTCTTAACTTATTTGACATGACTTATGTTTCCTTCTGGGCGCTGCTCGGTGTAGAGAGTGACGTCTACCACCTCCATCCACTTTCAGGGTTGCCAACTGGAGATATTTTATGTCCAAAGGACACATTCCCATGTCCCAGGACACAATGACATAAAAGGGTAAAAAAGTAACACATTTTAGAAATTCAGGACATAAAAGGGCAAAGCAGGGACATATTTTGTAAATTTATGACATAAAACGAAACATTTCCCAGCCGGAATATACTTTGGTAAAAAAAAATGTGCTTGTACATACATCTGTACACCTCCTTTTGTATGGCGTGTTTGGGGAGGAGTTGGTCCCTCTTCCCCTGTTGATGAGTTGAATAAAGTTAGTATTTTTTTTTTCGAATTTTTTTATTTATTTTTTTGGTGGGTTGAGGAGTCTGGAAAGGTGAGTTACCTAATGTTTTGTATTTTATTATTTTTAAGGGTAGTTTGAAACAGAAAATTGAAAATTTTGGTTTAAATCTCCATATTAGTAGAATATTAGTTGAGGTATATTTAATTTAAATATATGTGTTGAATTTTTTTTGTTCCCGACTCTGTCGAGTTTTCTCTCTGTCGGGAATTTAAGATGTTGTGTAAATATGGTATTAATAATAAAACCTTGAACCTTAACCTTGAATCTTGTCACTTTTCACCAAAGTAGTGCCTTTTCTCGGCGTTTCTTATAAGCATCCAGGTTTTGCCAGAGATGTCGTAAGTAAAAGATTTTCTCTGAAGTAAGAGAATTACATGTTTATATGAGTTTTGTGCTTTAACACTAAGTCAATTTGTATGAATGTTTTATATAGATTTTTCTTCCATTATATTTGTTGTTAGCCGGTTGCTTTGAAAGGGGTTTACAAAGCGGCTTTTGGTTAATAATACAAGTGGTAAAAAAAAAGCGGTACAATCCCATTATTAGGGCCGCTCGGCTTAAACACTATAGACTAGGCACAGTTCATATAATTATCCAGTAAGCTTATCGCAGATCATTTCTGGTCTTCGTTCTTGGTGCGAACAAAAAGCTCCTCCCACTTCTTTCTGCATTAGCGGGTTAGTCTGTTTCCGATTGTTTCCAACAAAGTGCATTATTCGTAATAGCGGGTTTCCACTTGTTTCCGATTAGATCACAGTCTGACTTGTCTACCCGTGAAAAGATCTGATGCCGCCTATGTTTCTATCTGCAAAAACGTTCTCTGGAGCACTCGCACCTTGGTTCGGGTATTTATAATGGGTGAGATAGGGAAAGATCATACTGGATAATTATATAAACTGTGAGACTAGGCAATGATGAAACCCGTTTTGTGACGTCTTATCTGTTGTAGAGCAGGCAATGATAGTAAGGTTTTCATTGCGTATACGATATTAAACAGTGCTTTTTTGGATTTTAGGAGGGGAAGGTACCTATCTTAGGTTAGGTTACATATTTATTATATGCAATCCTTTACCCCCTCCCCCCCCACCCCTAATGTGCAAATATATAGCTAAAATTTGTTTCTAAACTATTGTATACCCTATTTTATTTCATTCGCATTAACCAAGCTTAACTTTTAGAGAGGCCCGGATAATCGGAAAGTACCAAAAAAAAACTTTAGTTTTTGAGATTTCAAGATGGACACGTTTTAGTTAAAAAAAACAACACATTTTGGAGGCTCAGGGGACACATTCATGAACGAAAACGCTGACAACCCTGTCCACTTCGGTCCATGTCGAGCGTTGGTGTTTTGCTCAGTCTGATGTTTGCCATCGTCAGGAACTCGGACAGGGTTTCAGACCGTCTCTTCTTCCGCTGACCGCGGGGTTGCTTCTAGGCGGCTTTGGTAGAGTCGTAGTTGGTGTTTCGCTCAGTCTGATGTTTGCCATCGTCAGGAACTCGGACAGGCTTTCAGACCGTCTCTTCTTCCGCCGACCGCGGGGTTGCTTCTAGGCGGCTTTGGTAGAGTCGAAGTCGTAGATCGTCTTTGCGGGTAGATGTGAAGGCATTTGCAGCAGGTGTTCAAACCACTGTAACGTCTACTTGGCTGCTTTTGTATCGCCGTGACGAGAATATAGGAATGTATGTCATACGTATTAAAAAATTCAACTTAAAAAAATGTTCATTTAAATGAAAGTAAAGACTTCCATGAAACTTTAAAACGAACACAAATTACCTGATATATGAGGGAGGTTCTTGGCGCTCCCTCTCTTTAAACTAAAAGTTGACTTTTTTATATCTCGATGTTTTAAGAATGTATTTCTTAACACGGTAGTGTGATAAAATGTTTAACTTTAATTCGCAATGCTTAGAAAATGATGTGCTCATTTGGTTGCAAAACAAAATAAAAAATCAGTTAAAATGTACTTATAGTATATCAATACTTACAGTATTGATAGTGTGGTAGGGGGCGGTAAAGTCAACATCTGCCCCCCCCCCCCCCGAGAAAAAACTAACTCCGGCTCTGCCATATTCGTTGTGTTCTAAAACGTGCGTGTCAAATATTAGCTTAGAGAAAAAAGGGGAGCTGAGAAATGCGGAAGTACCCCCAGGTCCATATTTACCAACAGGCCCACTAGGCCTGAGCCTAGGGGCGTACAATGCCAGGGGTGCAATAAATTATCACTGAGTGATTTTTTCTTACCGAAAACTGGACTGGTGTGATTTATCGTCAAAGTGTTTTTGAAATAACACAGGAATTCCGTGGCCACTAAAAAACTATCATATGTCTCCCAAGAATGACAGCTGAGAGTTCGGTATCATCTCTCGTTTTCTTTACTTTTGGCTGAGCAATTACGTTCTGTCCAGTGCTTCCACTATCCCTAAATTTTCGGAAATTTCCCCGAAAATCTCACAAAAACGGAGCGGCAAAAACGCTTAGGCCTAGAAGCGTCAACTCTTTAAATTTCGGCCCTGAGTACCCTTTACAAATTAGACAATTTTCCTTTCGTTTAAATTTTAATGTAAATTTTTCCGTTGCTATATAAAAAGTGTAAAAAAAATGTCACTAAATAAAGTGTTGTAAATCTATGCACGAAGAGGAAAAAATCTGCAAAAGATTAAAGTTTCAAATGAGTAGCTGATAAGCGGTTTGGTTAAATATCATATATTAGAAAATTTAAAAAGAAATAACATAAAAAAGTGAAAGAAAAGTAACTGAAGATTTACTCAAAATGTGATTCAATGAAGTCTGGAATATTTAGTGAAATATGCTTACAGAATTACTAGAATTTAACCTCAAACACAAACATGTTAAAAGGTGTGCCGATTTCTAAGTTATTTTAAATCTTGGTCTCATTAAAACGTGATTATGCGAATACATGATTATTACACAATTCTTATTCAAATTAAGAGTTGCTTCCATGAACTTCCCAAAATGAGAATATCTCTACGTGACTATGTTTACAGCTATTCATTTTAAAACCTTGTTGCCAATTTTTGCACGTTGACTCTGTAAACTCTTTATGTTGACAATTAAAATTTTCAGCACTTCGCAAATTGACATTGGCCCTTTTTTTATTTTCATTGTTTGCATTGTACAAGGGCAGAAAGGCCTTAGCAGAATATGTAAATCATATTCTCGCTATGGATTCTGATTCTAGAATAATTTTTTTGTAGCATTTTTATTTGGTATATCCTTGAACTAAATTATAGCTTAAAATACTAAGGACATCAAAATAAAAGCTTTAATTGCCCCTTTGGATTCATTTTCGATCTGTTCAGACCTAAAAACTGTGATTTCGTAATTTTTTCTTTTGTTTGTTTCAAAATTACAAAGTTAATAGGGTATTATCACAATTTCATCAGTGTTGCCATGTTGAATTGTGAAAATGAATAAGTAAAACTAGATAAATTAATTTGACAGTGCTTTTTGTCCGTAAAAATTCAAATGCTAGCAATAAGTTGTCTCCCAAAAACACGTGCCCTTGTTTTTTCTCAAAGTCATCCGATGAAAATTTTGAGATAGCGATTTTGGTCAGCATAGTTGAAAGGTCCGACAGGTATGCCTCTGGGAATGTCATGACCCCGCAAGGCCCCTGGAGAAAGGGCTGTAGGCGATGTAACTTGCCCATTGTTTTCATACGGTATTTGTTATTGGAAAGTATACAGACATTTTTCGGAGGGAGGGGCCTTTTCCATGGGTGGAAGTTTCCGAGGGTGAATTTTTAGGGAAAATTTTGCGCGGAGGTAATTTGCCAGAATTCCTATAATTGTTTTTATTTGTCTTACTGTCTCTTAGGTGACTCAATTTTACATGTTGAGATGTTTCGGGGGAATTTCAGGGGAAATTTTCAGCTGGGTGATCTTTTCTGTGGGGGTGGGGTGGATTTCCACAGGAAAATTCTCCATGGAGGAACTTTCTATGGAATAAACATGGCATCGGGGATGATTTCCGGGAAATATTTTCTACAAAGGGGGGATTTCTGGCATAATTTAGAAAACGATCAGAATTGAAATAAAAAACAAGCCTTCTTTCAAGTGAAAATAAAAAGAATTTTCCGGGTCAAATTATCCGCAGAAAACTTTCCGGTGGGAATTTTCAGCGAGGATGGAATTGTCTAGGGTGACTGTACGCGGGAGGAACTTTCTATGGAGGAATTGTCTCAAGGGGGATGTTCCATGGAGGGGGAGGCTGATTTTCCAAAATCATTTTAAAAACGATCAGAAATCAAATTAATTTTTTTTTTTAGCTGAAAGCAGGGAGCAACATTAAAACTTAAAACGAACAGAATTTTTTCTGTATATAAGGGGGGCTGCCCTCTCCCCAATACCTCACTCTTTTCGCTAAAGTCTGAATGTTTGTCTCAAATCAAACGACTCCGGAAACACAAGGGCCGTTTGATTCGAAGAAGAAACTTTTTATTATACTAAAAAACTTTAGCTAGAAGAGCGGGGGAATGAAGAAGGGGCACTCCCCTGCATATTCGGAATAATTTCTTTTGAAAGTTCAAATGTTGCTCCTTACTTTCAATTGAAACTTGTTTTTTCTTACTCAACTATATTTAGACACGTTCTGTAAAATAGCACTAACCGTTGGGACGGCTAGGGCACGTTTTGTGGATGAAGGATGACAGATTTCCGATGATTGTCCTTTTCGGCCAACCGTCTAGGGCTAAACAGAAAGCAGGTCGTCCGCAGCTGGTTTGGGAGAATGTCATAAGGAAAGATTTAAAGGAAATGGGAACTTCCTGGGACGATATAAAAAGGGAGGCTTTGAATAGATTGGGATTGGGGAGGAGCGTGCATAGTTCGTTGGCCTCAGGTGGCTTGGTGCTTTGGTGAGTTGTTAGTAGTAGTAGTATGAATTTTTGCGTCATTCATAACATCTGCTAAGACGACATCTTCTTTAAAATTTACTTTTTTCTGTGACTCTGCAATACTATAGGGAGTTTTTCCGCATTGAAGTGGTTAGGCTCACAATTGCTCATTTCTTCTGAAATTGTTTCATATATGTCTTAGATTTCTTCATCAGTACAATGCATGACTCTTTGACTTTCATTCAACTTTCTTTTGGGCTTTGAAAATTTAGGAAAATTTTGCAGTATTGCTAAAACACACTATGTCTGTTAAAAGCCATAAACACAATTAGAAAAAATGAAAACAATTTTGACATTTTATTTATCAACCTTGAGTATAAAAAGAACCATTGCACGATTGGCTTCACTGCGAAAAACAATTTTTTCCGAATTTTTGTACTACTCTGTTTTAAAATTAAACGTAATTAAAAAAGCACTGGCTATCTACACCTTCTTAGTTGTAGCTGCGGCAAGATCCGCTAAAAGTTGTACTATGTGATCAGGGACCGCTGGTGGCACCGGCAGATGATCACCAGCTGGTACAAACCCATTTTCATCTGCAATGTATGTCAAGGTGACAATAGTTCCGTCTGGAGCAGTGTATGATACTTTTCCTTCTGACATTTGTCCTTTTTCCTCGCCAACTTCTACAATGCGACCAGATTCGTCCCGGGAAATGCCATTACTGGTTTCAAATCTGAAAAATAGGGTGTTACTAATTAATAAGGGGTTTTCAGGAGCGTGGCGGAAGGGGGAACAAGTGTCTAAGCTTCTTTCTTGCTCCATATCTAAATTGCATCTGTCAATGTTGTTGGTAATGTATGGAAAGTAGAAAATATACCTGCAACAGGTAAATATGGGGGGCGGGGCTATACACTATGATATTGGTTCTAAAGAGCCCGTTTCGTTCTGTTTGAACCATCAGGCCACTTATAGAGCCACTGATGTGGAAGAAGTAGCATATCAAGAATGTTATTTGAATCAGTATCCACTCTGTAGAAATAATTTCAAAAGTTTGAGGTTCCCAAATGTATTCCAGGTAAATAAAAGGACCTAAACTTGGGAGGAGCTTAAATATTTGAGCTGACTAAGATACTTAACATAAACTTATATATTGTGGAACCTGGGTGAATTAAGGTCAATGTCTCGATTTTTTGTCAGTAATTAATGTCACTAATTTTTCGCAGATAATTTTCTCGTAATAAACGCCAATTCACGATAATTAATTAATTTCACGATAATTAATTAATTTTATAGGAATGAACTGAGTTACATATCTGAGAGTAGGCTTTGTTTTATCGCAATAGTTCATAATGTGAACATAAAAATCACCATTTCATTGTTTCACCAAATCATCTAATCATTTTGAAAACTTCTGCACTTGTTTTTAACCTCACAAAATTCATTTTAAATAAACACAATTTATTTCATAATTATAATTATAATAAAACATAATATATAGTAAAACATAATTACAATTTATTTCACGTTAATTCATCAAGGAGTTAAGTCACCCTATTTCACAATAAAGAAAAGAAACCTGACTTTATCAAAATTTGTAATCTTTTAAGATTTTATTTTACTAAAAAAAATGGATAGATGTAAATTAAGAAGATTTGGAAAAAATCCACTACTTTTATTATTAATATACAAGACTTTTTTGAGATATACCATTTAAGGTGAGTAGCTTATTTTTAATCGAAGCCAATTTAATTAGATATGATTTTTAGGATATTTGAAAAAAGCCAAATGCATCAAATCATAATTGGAACTGTAATTCAGTGTTTTAGTCTCAAGATTCATAAAATATTGAAATTAGATTAACGAAAGAGTTGCAGTGCATACAGTTCTCTTTCTTGATATCATGCTCTTTTTTCTTTTTACTTTTAATGTAGTGAAAATCCATATTTACGTAATGTAGTAAAATATTTAATGTATAGTAATATAGTCATATTTTTTGTAATATAGTAATATAACATTAAGCTATATTTACCAATTTAGCTTAGTGCTTATTTATACCATTTAAGGTATAGCGGGTCTGCATACAAAATGTGTTAGCTACATATTATGTTACTACATATTATGTTAGCTACTTATTACATATTACTACATATTTACTACATGTTACTTACTACATATTATGTTAGCTACAATTATTCTACATATCATGAAGTAAGAATTGTTTTATAACTTCACCCTGTAAAGTTATAACTTAATCTTTTATAACTTGATCTACCAAGCACTGTTTTGGTGCCCTCTTTTCTTATTAAATTTAAAAAAAACAAGTTTTTTTTACTGAAAGTAAGGAGCAACTTTAAAACTTAAAACAAACAGAAATTATTCCGTATATGAAAGGGGCTGTCCCCTCGTCAACGCCTCGCTCTTTACGCTAAAGTTTTTTATTATTTAAAAAAAGTTGCGAGAAAGAGTCTAACTTTAGCGTAAAGAGCTAGGCGTTTAGGAGGGGACGGCCCCTTTCATATACGGAATAATTTCTGTTCGTTTTAAGTTTTAATGTTGCTCCTTACTTTCAGTTAAAAAAACTTATTTTTTTATTTAATATTTGAACGTTTTTGAATTAATGAAGGTTTTGTTTTTGGCTCAATGTACATGAATTATTAAAACAAATTTTTATATTAATTTTACTTTTATTTGGATAAATGGCTTTCTCGAACGTTGTTTAATTATATTTACAAACGTTTTTATTAGTAATAAATGTACGTAACTTACGAATTAACTTACGTAACGAACTTCTATATTCATATATTTTTAATACGTATATTAGGGGGTTCGCCCCTTAGTCAATACCTCGCTCTTTACGCTAAAGTTCGAATTTTGATCCAACTCTTTAAAAATGACCCCTTAATCACAAAGGCCGTTAATTCGAATAAATAGCTCTTATGAAAGTACTAAAAATCCTTTGGCTTAAAGAGCGAGGTATTCACTAGGGGGCGAACCCAATCATATACTTAATAATTTCTGTTCGTTTTATGTTTTTATGTTACTCCTTACTTTCATTTGAAAAACTTGTTTTTTTAACTTAAATTCCGGTCGGTTTTTTAAGTAATGCTGGGAAATCCGGCGCCCCCTTCATAGCAATTTCTCTACCCCTATGAAAATTTTCTCCATGGAACGATGCTCCTACATAGACCCCAATCCTCCTCCCCACTACCAGAAAAAAAAACCTGAAAACGTCTGTATACTTCCCAATAACCAATACTATATGTAAACATTGGGTAAAGTTCATGACTTTCAGCCGTCCCCCGGGGACTTTGGGGGATTAAGTCATTCTAAAAGATATAGTTAATACATTTTCGACCATGCTGAACAAAATAGCTGTCTCAAAATTTTGATCGGGTGACTTTGGGAATAAATGAGCGTGGGATGGGGCCTAGTTGCCCTCCATTCTTTTGGTCACTTAAAAAGGGCACTGGAACTTTTAATTTCCGTTCGAATGAGCCCTCCCACGATATTCTAGGACCGCTGGGTCGATACGATCACCCCTGGAAAAAAAAAATAAACCCTCATCCGTGATCTTTCTTATGGCAAAAATAACAAATTCCGCATTTTTGCAGATAGGAGCTTGAAACTTATACAAAAGGGTTCTCTGATATGCTGAATCTGTTGGTGTGATTTTCATTAAGGTTCTATAACTTTTAGAGGTTGTTTCTCCCTTTTTTTGAAAATCAGGCAAATTGTCTCAGGCGTGTAACTTTTGATTGGACTAAACTTGACGAAACTTATATATTTAAAATCAGCATTAAAATCTGATTCTTTTGATGTATCTATTGGTATCAAAATTCTGTTTTTTAGAGTTTTAGTTACTATTGAGCCGGGTCGCTCCTTACTCACAGTTCGTTACCACGATCTGTTTGATTACTATAGCTTCAAAATTCTAAAAGTCATTACTTAGTCAAATTCTATTTGAATTTTTAAAATCCCTCAAGGTGCGCCGATATTTTTTGGTTTTTTTTTTTTTTTTTTTTTGATTTTTTTTTTTTTTTTTTTTTTACTGAACAGGATGCTTATGTTATTCAGCATAGGGAAATGCTGTTGGTCTTAAGCAAAACGACGAGAATTGCCTTATTTAAGCTGAGAAACATTTTTTTTTGTCAAGATATTAGATTTTATTACAGTTTTTTTTTCTTTGTCATTGATGTTGGGAGATTGGTCTAAAAATAATGGTACACGAAATCATCTTTTCTCAACAGTCTCTGGTGTTTTCCTCGGGTTTTGTAGCATAAGGCAAGTGTATTCCAATGTTTAACTTTGCTTTTAAAAAACTAATTTTGTTTCTTAATAATATTATTTTACTAATTTTTTGGTTTGAATTGTATTCACTAACCGTATAAGAAAGTTCATCTTTAGTTCATGGTGAACACGAGCTCACGGTGTCATCAGCCTTAACAAGGTCTCAGTACTGAAATGAGCCTCTACAAAAGGGATTCCAGGGATTAATTTCCTCTTCCCCTGGCTAGACCCACGTCGGTGGAATTTTTGCAAAATCGTAAATATTAAAACATTTTGTAGAATCTTAATATGTGTTTCCAACCGAGAAATCTTTTCCTTGAACCTTATCCCTGAGCCAGCCACTGTGGATATTATCCTTGAAAAATTTTCTTTTCTTGGAGGAATAGAGGACTGTAAAAGAAAAGTTTCTGCAGCCATCATGAATATTAAAATTTAAAAGCTGATACCTATAAACATTTCAGCAGCCAGATCATGATTTCTGCTTCACTGAAAATCATATACGTATACTTTAAAAAATTCATCTTTTTAAAAAAAAGAAGAAAATTTTAACATTTAAAAACTCAATATTGCTGAGACTCATAGGAGTTAATATCTTTATACATTAAAAAGATTCATTTTCATCGTTTTTTTTGCAGCAATGTGGATGTATATTTGAGCCATTTAGAGAGTTTGAGAGGGAGGGGGGATTCACTTTTATATGTAAACCTTGATAGCCTTGGGATTCTGATTTTGTTGTTGACGTTATGACAAACAAAAATGCGATGCTCGAAACACAAATTGTTTTCAGTAAAGCGCAATTGACACTCTTGCCTACATAAAAATTTAGAATGGGGCGGCCCACTGTTTTTGGTATTATTGTTTGTTTTAAAATTGACATTTGATAAAATTTAAACTTATCTGTTTGTTTTAAATTTTGAAATTGATATATTCGTTTTATTTTATTTTTTAAAGATTCATTTTTTCATCTATAGGAGTATCTCTTATCTTTATTTTTGATTTGATTATCCATTTCCATTTCTCTTCTTTTTGGGCTTCATTTATCCATGATTCTTGGTAATTTATATTCGCTTTAAGTTTGAATTATGCTTTCACTTCATGTCTGATCTTCATAAGTTTTAATATGCCGCTTTATTTTTCTTTGAAAACGTGTTTTTAAACTAATCATTAAACGAATCAGTAATCTTAGTCTAAGATTCCTATTACTTACTAAACGTGGCAACAACAAAAAAGAAACACTATTTGATTTTCCAACACTCTTTCTTAACATTCGTCTTAAATTTAACATCGTCTTAAATTTCATTCTGTTTAGAAACAAAGAATGTGCTGCCCCCTTTTTTGGGCCCAGTTTTCAGGTGGATAATTTTTTTTTGTTTCGTTCCTTGTGAATTGGGGTTGGAAGTTTAAGTCGATCGAAAAACAATTTACCCCGTTTTAAATGGGGCCTGATATTCCAATCTAAGTCATCTTTCTACACTAGAGTTTTATTGGCCATAGAAAATACGGGTGTAACTTTCAAGCGGGGGGGGGAGATAATAGAGGGGTCTTCTTGGCTCAAGGACTTGTTGATATAAGTTTTGAACTGTTGAGGAAAAACAGTTGTTGGTTCTTTCTATGCCCTATTATTAAGAGACCACTCCTTGGAACTTTTTTATGTTAGGCTGATCTTGGCCCGGAGGCTTACTGCTGCAAGTTTAGGGCCCCTTATACCCTCCTCCTCCGTAAATTGTATGGTCTGCTTAACCCAGGCAATGATATTTGTAAGTCAAGCCTACCGGATTTTTTTTCTTCTTCTGAGGCATCCCAATCGAAATAATTCTAGTATTTCTTACCCGAACTTGTACGCTCCTGAGTCTACATCGATTTCCAGAGGTGTTTCTCTCACCAGTTCAGCTTCCCTTTCTCTATCCCCATCTGGTCGGGCAAGAGCAAAAGCGATGAATGTAGCAATATATATCTGCAAATATGAATAAGATATTGTAAAATACGCAAAGAGCACCGATTATCAGGCACATCAATATCAGAAGGGGGAAAGGTTTTGAAAATAGATTGTGAAAAAATCTTTTTTGATATTCTCATTAAAACTCTTTTTTTTAGGTATTTTCATTTTAAAATGTCCCCTTTGGACTTTGAAATATATTTTGCCCCCCCCCCCCCCTACCCGCCCTAAATTTTCGCAAATTGATGCATCTGCCAATCAGTCCCATTCTATTTCGATTTTTTCGCCTTTCTTGGTGTCGTATACCTATGCTAAGGCTTGCCAAAAAACTTTTGCTGAAACAAAATGCTTTTATCTAAATGTCAAACTAAATATATAAATATGAAACTAAATATTTGATATTTATATCCAAATATCAAACTAAATAAATATATATGGCGAAAAGGTATTTAACATTTATATGCCAATTCCAACATTAGATTAAGTATTGAAAAGTATCTTCAAATTGAGCCATGAAACATTAATTTAAAACGTTTGCCTTTTTCTTTTTTTTTCCTTTTTTTGGCAAAAGGCATAAATTGAAACCAGGATGGAGCTAAGACCGAAATAAAATGCCTTTAATACTAAAAAAAATATCGTGATATCTTTATATTGATAAGGTTACTAATAGGTTTCAAAAGACATTTCACAAAGAGATGATAACATTACAGCAACTGAAATTACCGAGATCTAGGAAGATGAAAGAAAATATTCATATTTTAACAAGCATAAATATAATATATTTTAAGTATAATATTTAGGGAAACACTAAAAACATGACACTGTTAATATTATATTGAATTGTCATATATAATATCTAAAGCACATCATATTAATTATAATACTCATATTTTAACAATTTAGAATGAACAAAAACGTGTAACACTTAATGTATGATAATATTAGACTTCTTATAGTGTTTCTAGGCTAAAGCAGCTAGTTGGGTGAAAGAAAAATTTGGAGTTTTAGGAAATTTTGGCTTTGACAAGTTGCATGATTACGTGGGAAACAATAGTGCATTTACCACTTCATTAGGGGCTTGGGGGATTCCCTTGCATCGAAATTGGTCCAAACGTCCCAAGCTAGCCAGTCCGACGATATGAATAAGGAAAAAGAAAAGCATAGGGTATCTCTGTTCCGCCAATTTATGAGAATGTTGGGAGTGGATAAAAATTCGATTTTCTAATGAAGATTCAGTGAAAAAATTTATTTTTCAACATATAGATAGAAACTATTTTCCACTTATTTTTCAGTTAAAACACAAAAGAAATATTTTCAAAACTTTGAGGGGGGACAATTTTTTCCGAAAAAAACGAAAATGATTGGTCAAAATCTAGGGAACACTTGCCACCCTTCCCTACCAATTGGCGTCCCCGGATTAGTGGCCCTAAGACGCACATCTTTTGAAGCAAGAAGCCCCTTTGATTCGACAATCTATCGATCAACCCCCTTAAAAGACAGGGTTAAAGAGTCTAAGCGAATTCATATCCGACCTGAAATTTTCGTAAAGCTGGCACATTTGTTTTTTTGAAACTATTTTTTTATATTTTATAACTAGCTTATTAATATAATATAATATAATAAATATTATATAATATTATATTATAAAATAATATAATAAATATTTCTTGTATTTTATAATTAGCTTATTAATATAATGATATAATATAATAAATATTATATAATATTATTTTATAAAATAATATAATAAATATTTCTTGTATTTTATGATTTTGTTGTGCAACAGTATTCGGTGTTTTTTTGTTTGTTTTTTTTTTCTCTCAGAAATGGACGGCAGTTTCCTCTTTGTCATTCTTCTAAACTCTTTTCATTTCTTTTTAATTTATTCAGTTTCGAATTAATCTTTTTCGCAGCGAAATATTCTTTATCCGTTTCAGAATTAAAGGATTGCTTCAGGAAAAATAAGTTTACAAACCTTACCTACTCCCCCTTTCGTTGGAAAAGTGTTGAATCCACCTTGAAAGTCTGGTCTGTGTCAACTAAAATCAAACCGAAAATTGTTGTCAAAGCATCGTTAAAAATAAAGGCCTGTAGCTAGAAAGACATACTCGAGGGGTGTCCGCTTCCAGGAATCACGTACACCAGGCGACACTCGGTGGGACTGCGCCAAGCGTAGCAGGAACCGTGCCATTGGTGCCTTCTCGGAATACTAACTTTATAAATGTGAGCCAAAGAGTTTAAGTAGCCTACAAGATTGAAAACTGGGCAAGGGTCGACTGAAAAAAGTTGACAATGCCATCTAGCATTTGGCATTTCTTTGCATATTTTTCAAGATGGTAATTGTGTTTTTTCTGAAACTGAGACTGGACCATTATTATTGTACGAATTTTGCTAATTACACTAAAATACACTAATTTTACCTTCTTATTACACTGATAAAATACCAAGAGACGCCAAAGGCTAGATGGTACTGATGATTTTTTTATCGACACTAGCACCAGTTTCCACTCTTATAAGTTACCTATAGTCTTTGATGCGAACATGCAGCTTATAAACTTGCGGATTTTATAGTGGATACTGCATGGCGCAGTTTTGTTGTTCTATACTAAACTTGAATTTTCTTAGATTTCACAATTTACGATTCCTCACATTTTGGCCGTACTCTTATAAAACTAACATGCTCCTACATTTTCTGCAGAAAATTTCATTTTGTCCTAAGAAGATTTTGGAGCATGTCCAATAAAAGTTTTTAGACACCCTCCCAGGAAGTTCCCATTTCCCTTAAATCTTTCTTTATGACATACTCCCACCCTTATCGTGGACGACCTGATTTTTGTTTAACCCTAGATGGTTGGCCGAAAAGGACAAATGAATCCAAATATAACATTTATTTCCCTCACAAATTTACTTTACCTCCACCCCTGCTTCCTGATGATCCAACATATACCCTGAATTGTATATAGCCTACGCAATGAATTTTTCAGCGTTTTAATAAACTGTTAAATTAAGTTGAAGAAAAGAGTGATCAATGGAGAATTTAGTGCATATAATAATTCAGGGTATATGTTTGACCATCAGAGGAGAGGGGTTAAAATTAACTTGTAATGGTAATGAATGCTATTCTTTGGATTTAAGATGAACTTCTGATTCTAAAGGAGTGTCCATTTCTTAGCTATGTCAATAATTGAATCGAGTTCTCAAATCGAAAATTAAATCGAATAACAGAATCAATAATTGAATCGAATTCTCGAATCAAAAATCAAATCAAATAATAGAACCAGTAATTGAATCGAATTTTGGAATTGAAAATCAAGTCGAATAATCGAATCAGTAATTAAACCAAAAAAAATAATTTCATTTTCCCTGCCTTTCTAGTTTAAATCGCGTAAGATCTGATTCTTATCAGTGTCCCATAAGCTATGCTTTAACAAAGCACGTTGATAAAAAGAAAAAAAAAACACAAAAACTTATCTGTTTTTTCTTGATTCGAAAATCAAATTGAATAATAGAATCAATAGTTGAATCGCAAAGTTTACCTTTTTTTTCTCAGCTTTCTATTTTAAATAGTGGAAGATTCGATTCTTACCAATTTCCCATAATCTATGCCTTAACAAAGGACGCTTAACAAAGAATGAGAATTTTGAAATTGTTGTATGGTAAATTAATGGATGGAAAATCGTATGAATTAAAAAAAAAAAAATAGGAAAAAGGTAGATGAAATGTACTAGGAGAGAAAAAATTATGTATGGGAGGAATTATAAAAGTGGAAAGCTATGGAACGTCGAGTAAGAGGTAAGATAGATAGGTAGTAAAGTGAAGCAATAATAGAGAAACAGGGACAAATTAGACTACAAATAAGCAAGGAGTCTTAGATAAAAAAAATAAGAAAGAGACAGGATTGATTTTTTTTTTCTTTCAGGAGTACGAAAAGGAAACAATAACCGGTTTGATTCTATCCATTACGTGAAGTATCACCAAACTATTATTAAGAAAACGAAACAGAAGAGGAAACACAGAAAGGAGTGGATAAAAGAAAGAAAAGAAGAAAAATTACAATATGCATTAGAAAATGATTTTGTATTTTTCCAATATTATAGTCTATTTTTGATAAAAAAAAAAAAAAAAAGGACGCTGATAAAAAAAGATGCGAAAACTTACATATTTTTCATGAATCGAAAATGAAATCGAATAAAAGAAACAATAATAGAATCGAATACTCGGATCGACAATCAAATCAAATAATAGAATCGATAATTTAATCAAAAATTTACCTTTTTTCCCTACCTCTCAATTTTAAATCGCGGAAGATCCAATTCTTACCACTTTCCCAAAATTTATGCCTTAACAAATCACGTTGATAAAAAAAAGATACAAAAACTTACATATTTCATGCTTAACACTGCTATATAATTCTGCGAGCACTGTTTCGTTTGAAATCAAGACCTTGAGGTTTATATTTGAAACAAATCATTATCGCACAAAACTAACGCCCGTATTTGTAACCCTGGGTATGAAACTCGTTGCTCTACTTTTACTCTTTTGAGAAATAATGAGGGGGAGTATAAAAACCCTTCGAATAAATGGGGTTGTTTTCATCTCCATTTCGCGTTCACATTTGTCAAAGTCACTGTTTTGTTTTGACAAAGGGGGGAGGCGGCTCACAGGAGCGAGTAAGGAGACTCATGGTCGATTTCTGCTCCTTGAAAGATCGTTCACCTTTCTGGTTTGCTCCTTTTAGTAAGTTGAATGACATCTGACGCATTCAATCATGAGAAGTCAGTAACATTTAATTCTTCGTATTGAATTTTGCACTGAAATTTCTTGACATTCGAAAATACAGTTTGAAAATGAGGTAATTAGCATTTGCTTTCCTAAAAAAATGCTGATGATGATGTTATCTTATTGGTGAATTTCAAAAAAAGTACTGTACATAACTATCACACTGTTAGGATTGCCGTTTAAAACCTTTTAAAATTCAATTGTATGCTGCTTTGATATTAAATAGTTTAAATTGATTAAATTGTTTGATGTTAAATTGCAGAGTGATGCAAATTGTCTTAAGAATTCTTTCTCTGCTTGGAACATTCCAAGTAGGGAACAACACAACCCCCATCTTTTATGGGCCACGGAGCCTTTGCGACTCCAGAAATCTCGAACCCTCTATTCCAGCCTATTTTTTGCGCGTTGTAAAAAAAAAAATGGTTGTGTTTAAATGATCCTTATGGTTTTGTATAGTTTATCCATATCTTTCGATGTTTTTGTTGGTTTCAATATGGTTTTTATTAGTATATCTTTCGGTTTTTGTATAGTTTCGTGTAGTCTTTTTTATTATAATATTGTTTTCGTAGTTTCCTCATTAATCAGTTTGTCTGGTCTCAATATATTTTAATTATATGTTCTTTTTTTTATCAGTATAGTTTTTATGACTTTGTGTTTACAGACCATAGAGATTTGGTGAGGTTGTGATTGTGTCATTGAGTTGTTTTTGTTTGGTTAAAATATATTTTATCTTAGATATAAATGTAAATAATCTACTGTTTTGCCCAAGTAAGCTCATGCTACCACTCAAATTAAAAAAATTAATGTCGATGAAAATTTGCTAATAATGGTACGGCACCACACATGGCCCCAAATACAAACGACGCCAAACAGCTTAGGAAGGTGTAGCTTTCCTTGAAAGGTGAAGTTTTTGGGAGGAAAGGTGTTGTGAAGTTTAACTAATCAGTTTCACTCATTTACTTTCATGGTTCAACTTGGCAACACTGACGAAAATGTGGTACTGTCCTAAAAACTTTATTATTTTGAATCAACCAAAATAAAAATCTTGATATATTCGAGAAAGTATTGCACATAATTATCCAATAAGTTAAGAGAAAATGGGTGGTTCCAATTGACAGTGTGTATTAATTTTAATGTTCTAAGGACAGTAAAAATGAGATTTTTGAATTCTTGAAGTGGAAGCCTGCAAAAATATATGTGTCCTAAAAATAGAAAGATCAGGAATTCGATCTTTGATGAAAAACTCTCCATATGCAGTTGTGCAGTTTACAGTGGTAGCCGGTGCCAGTTAAAAAAAAAAAAAACATGGTTGAAACATAACCAACAAATAAGCCAAAATATATGGCACCAAATAACTTAAGAAGACATTGCTTTCCTTTGAAGGTTTAGTTTTCTTCGAGAACCAACATATCACTACTGCTACTAACAACTCACTGCAGCACCAAGCTACCCGAGGCCGACACAGCTACGCTCTTTCTTTCTCCATCTCAATATATTCAAAACCTTCCTATTTACACCCTTTCAAGAAGTTCCAATTTCTCTTAAATATTACCTTATGATGTTTTCCCATCCCGTTTGGGGACGTTTTTGGGCAATTTGTCATCGTTTATACGCAGAACGTGTCACAACCTTTCTTTCATTATAGCCCCGGAGAGCGAGATTGACCCACGTTTTTCGTACAGCTTACTATTGGAGATACGGTCAGACAATCGAGTACCCAAAATAATCCGTAGGCAATTTCCCTGGAAAACCTCTTCATTTTTTGGATCGCCCATGCTTCAGAGTCATACTTGACCAGTATCATCACTGTAGCTTCCTCTAGTCTGATCTTGGTTCGCAGACTTACTTTCCTATTCTTCAAATCAACATGATCAACATATTGTTAATGTTTAAATTTTTAGGGATGGAAAGCATTGTCAAATTTAATTAATCAGTTTTGCCGATTGACTATCACTAATCAATCTGGTAAATCTGACGTAAATATGGTACCCCCTATAAACTTCCTAATTTTGTTTCAGCCGAAAGAAGATTCCTAGGAGATGGTGGCTCCCATGCCATGATATATCTAAGACAGTCCGAGGGGGGGGATTGTTTTGAAAATGTATAGTTAAATGTATTTTTATTTAAAAATATTTTTTAATGCATTTATTTTGATGTCCTTGGTACTTTAGTAGTTGAGGCGCAGATCGAAATTTGGCAAAAAAGTTGTTTCCTGTCTTTTGAATTACTTAAACAGCCTTATTTGAATCACTTTGAATCACTCTTTTGAATCACTTTTGAACTTGTCGGGTTTGCCAATTGGCAAAAACAATAGAGTTTCATAAATATACGACCGCTATGAGAGAAATAATGGCGAAGGTAGCTGATTTGTTAAATTGATGGCATATTGACAATTTTGTGGATTGGTGGTAATCTTCGATGCTAAAACAACTGCTTCTAATTCATGGTGTCCAAGCAACTTTTGCTAATCCATGGAAGGCATGAACGCTGGAATTTTTTCTGAGGGGGGGGGGTCAAAAATATATATTTGCCTGGCCAGAAATAAGTGCCCAGACAAATCCGAAATATGACCCCCCCCCCGCCGGTATACGTACCTGATCCTTGTTAATGATAATGGTTTCTTAGAATGTACCTTAGATTGACATGAAAAATGGTCAGTGAAAAATCCAAAACACTACATATCAGTGATATTAGTTGTAAACAGAAGAAAGAATTGGTTGTGTTTAAATGATCCTTGAAAATGTGGTTCAATATCGCTCTCTATGGCTATAATGAAAGAAAGTGGCTAGGGCACGTTGTGTGGCTGAAGGATGACAGATTGCCGAAGATTGTTCTTTTCGGCCAACCGTCTAGGGCTAAACAGAAAGCAGGTCGTCCTCGTCTGGGGTGGGAGGACGTCATAAAGAAAAATGTAAATGAAATGGGAACTTCCTGGGAGGATGTAAAGAGGGCAGTTGAATAGATTGGGATGGAGGAGGAGCCTGCGTAGCTGTGTTGGCCTCAGGCGGTTTGGTGCTGCGGTGAGTTGTTAGTAGTAGTAGTAGTATCTTTTGTATAGTTTTTCCTTGGTCTTCGATATTTTTGTTGGTTTCAAAATGGTTTTTATTAGTATGTCCTATGGTTTTTGTATAGTTTCGTGCAGGTTTTTTTTATTATTATATCCTTTTCGTGGTTTTCTCATTATTCATTTTCTATGGTCTTAATGTGTTTTAATTACGTATTTTATTTCATTAGTATAGTTTTTATGGCTTTGTGGTTGTTTTTTTTTTGGGGGGGGGGGGGTTATTATGGCCTACATGATCTTTATTAAGTGAGAATAGGTCATCACAAAAAAATTACCAATGATTGTAAAGAGCAAAATATAAATATTAACAAATTTTTTTTTTTTTTTTTTTTTAGAGCCTACCTTATTTTCAAATGCATGAAAAGCTAAAAATAATTTTTTACCTGCTACTACTAAATATGTAGAATTTATGCGACTAGAAACAAAATCGTGGGGAGTTATTGATATGAACGCTTGTTAAGACTTCCTGACAATCATGGTGATGTGGTCATTATATGCCCATTGAAGGGTATGGTGTCTTAAAAGTCTTTAAATAATTATAAAATATATAATAACCAAAATTTGTTCCTACTGTCTAGGAAAAATCTTAGATTCAACTTTCTTGCAAAAAAACTTTCGGATCTTTTTTGTTACACCTATACCACTATTCAAATATATTTTTCTATTAATATAGGTTTATAAATGTTACAAGATGATCAATATTATGAAATTTTCTTAACAGAGAAGATTTCAAGGGAAGAGCGAAAAATTCAAAGATATGAATGGCTGGCTTAGTTGTCAATTAGCTCGTTACGTTCATATAAACGTTACGAAAAAAATTAAGCCAAATCTACTTTTACCCCTTGAAATGTGTTCGTGATCCAGCTTCATTGACCGATCATAGTCTGCCAAATTTTTTTTAGAGTACATCTCAGAAGCGGAAAAAAATTACTTTCATAGACATTCTGGAATATTGGCTGTTTCTGGATGTTTTGGTGTTTCTATAAACAGAAACTGTACTTGAAATAAAAAGGAAAAAAAAAACGTTGCAATACACATCAAAATTTCGTTACGTGTAGTTTTGTTACTTTTGTAAGTCAGATAAAAATTTTGAGGGGGTCAAACCGGATACCCCCTCTCCCTAAATACGGTCCTGTGTAAGACAGGGAATTATAATTTCAAACTGTAAAATTTTTATTGTGGGATTTGCAGAATTTTGCTAGCCTCGTGAAATCTGTTACCGGTAAAAATATTGAGGGAAATCTAAAATTGAGCTGGCGCCCTCTCCATTTTTCTTTCCCTGGTAGGCCTAAGTGTTTCAAATTTTTAATTTCTATCTTAATGTTATTATTAGCGGAAAAATATGTTCTGCCGTTGAGTCTAGAATGTTCTCTGATTAGGGAAGAATTCAAAGACAGACAACGACCTTTTACAGAGTAGGAAACCAGTAATGTTTAATACTGTGCTCTATTACTGGTTCTTTCTCCAATATTGAACTTGACCTTCAAAATCAAAAACTGGAATCAAGCAAGGCAAACTTATTCGCGTCGCCCGTCAGCCATGGTCCAAGATCGTGATAAACTTGAAATTTTTCCAGTTGGCAGTATATCAGATAGCTTCTTCCTTATTAATTTTCCTTTTACTTGCCACTGTTTTGAAATAACATTAACATGAGGGTCGTGATTACTAATTCATAAGGTGGTTTTTTTTATTAATGTTTTCTTGCATGTTGACTGGAACATTTGTCCGCAGGAAGGGAAGATGTTGAGAGTAGGGACGTCAAATTTTGGAAATGGAGGGTGCATTAAGGAGAGAGGAAGGAGCAATGTAGAGGTGAAGAGCAAGAGTTTAAAAAGTTTTTACCGAATACACAAAAAATAAATTTTTCAAATTATATGTGGGTCGGGGGGGGGGCAACACGGAAAGATAAATAGAAATAAAATAGTGGCTCCCGCATCTCCCCAGAATGAATTGGGGACAAGGTCCAAATCTCCCCCAAGACAAAGTGCAAAAGGGCCAAAAACTTTTCTTAGCCAGTTTGTATGGATGGCGTGATTATAAAACTTGGGGTGGAACTCATTCGTTTGAAAACTAAAAGTTATCGTGCTTTTTAAGGGCCAAAAGTGATTGGAGGGCAATCAGTCCTTCTGTTATACTCTTTTCTGCTACTCGTCCATCTTGAAACTCGTGTTGCATCGGATCAAAGTCTTGAGATCCCATTTTGTTCAGAAGCGTCAAAAAGTTCAATAATAAAACCTCTGGGATTTACATCATCCCCAGAGACGAATAGATAATGGTCATAAATTATGTAAACTGTACATTGCTCACAGAGTGGTTTTAGCACGATAGGCAGCCATGTTTGGTCTGGGGTGTCGGATCAGCTAGAAGGTCTTCTGGGCCGTTCACCAGGCATAGGTTCTCAGAGTCTCCCAAGGGTATATTCTGGAAATGACACATGTACCTGAATAAATCAAAAGACACTTTGTGGACTTTAGTCTTCAAATTGCCTGTAATATCTCGTGAATGGAGTTGAGGCGGTACTGGTGCATTATGCGGACACCGCAATATACTGTATGTGGAATGACATCAAGAAAACGAGAGACAAAACCTGCCAAACGGGTATTTCAATAGAGAAATGGAATCCACTGCGTGGTTTTCATTGCGTCTACGATATTTAAACTGTATTTTTTTTGGGGTTTGGGGGGGGAGGTACCTAGGTTAGGTTACGTTAGGTTACGTATTTAATATATGCTATGCTTTACCCACCCACCCCCCAAATGAGCAAATATATAGAGCCAATTTGTTTCTAAACTAATATATATTCATCCTATTTTATTATATTTCATTAGCATTCCCGTTTGATATTCCAAATACAGTATATAGAGGTGTCCGTATAATGCACCAGTACCTCTGAGGTGTTCAATAGTTGCTGGGAAAGGAATAGGGAGGGGACATTGGGAATCAAATTATACGTTAGTGAAAAGCGAGGGGGTAACAAATTGTTCCTCTTCGATCCACGAAAGCTTTTCGGAGTGGAATAATCCCTTCCTGGCTGAATGATGCTGCCTTATATCGTTATATTTTTGTTTTGAGATTTCTATTATACAGCATTAGAAATGCCGATTAGACCAAGTAAGCCTCCCTCTAAAATTCATATTATGGGCGCCCATGCACATATAAATAGATTTAATGTAATGGTCACTAGCACTGTACTATTTCTTTTTTTCAGGGAGTTTTGTAACGCCGTAATAATTGCGAATCATTAGAACATAAGTTGCAACAATAATAAAGTGCAACAAAATTTGCACTTTATTGAAAAAAATTTAAATGTTTTTATTTTTATAAATTTAATAAATCAAATAATATTAACATTTTGATTACTAAATTTCAGTATATGTATATTAAACTGACAATGCATATTCATTTGTATTTTATCAGTGAAGTGCAAATTTTGTTCTGGCCTTGGGAGGGCATAGGGGTTTTGCGCCCAACTTATGTTAATTTCTGCTCGTATTGAGTTTGACTCGGTTATTTATTGTAATTTCTGTTCGTTTTGGGTTTCATTTATTTATCGATGGTGATTTTTCATAGTTCAACGCTTGGTAGATTATTTGATTAGTTTTTTGCTCATTTTTGGTTTAATGGAGCTCTTTACTTTTCTTTGAAAAACTTATTTTGTGGAAAAATTTTTTTAAATTAACTCGTTTTATATTGACATAGTCTTTTCAAGGAAAAAGAAAATAACACTTTAAATCTTTTCGTTTTTTAGACTTTATAGTTTGGCCTTCTATTTGTATGCTGGAGCAAAATTTTCAGCAATTTTTAACAACATACACCCTTTTAAAAATCTGGACACAAATAGTACTGTTTAACTTAGTTTCATACCTCCTCTAGTTGACCTGAAATGGAAAACTTGATACCATTCGTAAAAATATCTGTTTACTTTCCTTGATAGCATGGATACACTTACGCTAGTTTGGTTTGGTTAAATTTTAAGAGCAGAAGTAGCCTCAAAAGTTTGAACATAATACCCTCAGTCGTTCTTGGGATACTGCTGAGATGCCTTATTTGGAATTAGCAATATCACAGTGCATTTTGATTTAATCTTAAGGTAACATCTAGTTTTTAAACATAATGGGCGAATGGGAGGGTGGGAGTGGAAGGGGGATTAGTTGCCCTCCAATCACTTTCGACTATTAAAAAGGGCATCAGCCCTTTCTATTTTCAATCGAATGAGAGTAGAGGTCTAAGTTATACTTTGCTTGCGTGTATAGCAATCTCCATGTTATTTGCTTGCGTGTATAGGAATTCCACATTCCATGGCACCTTTCCATGGCAGATTACCAGACTGGTTATTTGGCAGTGTATAATGTGGTCAAGCATGTTTTGAGAGTTTGGTCGTAATAATATAATGTGGTCAAACAGGTTTTTTTCTGTTTTTGTTGTCAATTGCACAATGAATGTACGTCATGAGTTCACGTGTACATTCTTAAAAAAACTGGTATGATATAAAGTAGTCAAACATGTTTTGGGAGCACGCACGAAATTATGTAACTCAACATCTGTTTTGATTCGTCCTTGAAAAACTGTATAAAATGTTCATGCACTACAATTTAATTTTCATTATGTTTTAACATATCGAGCATAGTACACTGCATATTATTAACTTTGAAAACAATGGATTCGTCAATTGTCAATGTGAGTACAGCTTATTAAATTTCTTAATTTATTTCCAGATAAAAAGCATTTACCAGTAAATTCAAATTTCAGGGGGACTTAGCCCCCCTCCTCTCCAACAATACAAAATCTTAAAATATAATGAGTATATTCGATAGAAAACACTAAGTATGCTTTTTCTATTATGCAAAACAAAAACCCCCTCCCCCCATTGTTTTGTTAGGAGCATAATTCTGTACTTTTACATATCTCGTTCAAAATGTGGCTTTTCCCAATTGTGTGTGTTTAAGATATTCCGTCTTTTTCCGATCTTGTTAGTGAGAGTGACAATTTTCAAACAACCTTTCATATGTTCATTATCTAGAATTATTATTATTACCACATGCCAGAGCATAGTGCCAAATAATTTCCTTGAGAAAATAGATTCTTGTTGTGGTCAATTAAAGAAACACCCTCCAAAAGTCGACAGGAATGGCATTGTCTGGAGGGGGGAATTTTCCATGGAACAGGTGGAGAGTATTTTTTACGTGAAAATAACTTCAACCGTGCCCAGCTCCCCGCGATCAGAAATTAAATTATAAGAAAAGTTTCTTCAACTGAAAGTAAGGAGCAACATCAGAACTTAAAAACGGACAGAAAATTAAGTGAAAACAACTTCAACAGTGCCCAACCCCCCCCCCCCCCCGCGATCAGAAATTAAATTATAAAAAAAAGTTTCTTCAGCTGAAAGCAAGGACTGACATCAAAACTTAAAAATGGACAGAAAATAGAGGCTGTTTCCAAAAGATTTAGGATTCATTAACTTTAGTGTTGCCAGTCAAAAGCTATGAGTTTGAGAAAATTGTCTGATTATCGAAAAAAATGGAGAAACACCCTCCAGAAGTCGACAGGAATGGGATTGTCTTGAGGGGGGAATTTTCCATGGAAGAGGGAGAGGGTATTTTTACGTGAAAACAACTTCAACAGTGCTCAGCCCCCCGCGATCAGAAATTAAACTATAAAAAAAAGTTTCTTTAACTGAAAGTAAGGAGCAACATCAAAACTTAAATGCGGACAGAAAATAGAGGCTGTTTCCAAAAGATTTAGGATTCATTAACTTTAGTGTTTCCAGTCAAAAGCTATGAGTTTGAGAAAATTGCCTGATTATCGAAAAAAAGGAGAAACACCCTCCAAAAGTCGACAGGAATGGGATTGTCTTGAGGGGGGAATTTTCCTTGGAAGAGGTGGAGGGTATTTCTTACGTGAAAACAACTTCAACCGTGCCCAACCCCCCGTGATCAGAAATTAAATTATAAAAAAAGTTTCTTCAACTGAAAGTAAGGAGCAACATCAAAACTTAAAAACGGACAGAAAATAGAGGCTGTTTCCAAAAGATTTCGGATTCATTAAATTTAGTGTTACCAGTCAAAAGCTATGAGTTTGAGAAAATTGTCTGATTATCGAAAAAAAATGGAGAAACACCCTTCAAAAGTCGACAGGATTGGGATTGTCTTGAGGGGGGAATTTTCCGTGGAAGAGGTGGAGGGTATTTTTTACGTGAAAACAACTTCAACAGTGCCCAACCCCCCGCGATCAGAAATTAAATTATAAAAAAAAGTTTCTTCAACTGAAGGTAAGGAGCAACATCAAAACTTAAAAAGGGACAGAAAATACGATGCTTTTTCCAAAACATTTAGGATTCATTAACTTTATTGTTGCCAGTCAAAAGCTATGAGTATGAGAAAATTGTCTTATTATTGAAAAAAATGTATAAACACCCACCAAAGGTCGACAGGACGGGGATTGTCTTGAGGGGGGAATTTTCTATGGATGAGGGGGAGGGTATTTTCACGTGAAAACCACTTCAACAGTGCCCAACCCCCCGCGATCAGAAATTAAATTATGAAATAAAAGTTTCTTCAACTGAAAGTAAGTAGCAACATCAAAATTAAAAACGGACAGAAAATAGAGGCTGTTTCCAAAAGATTTAGGATTCATTAACTTTAGTGTCGCCAGTCAAAAGCTATGAGTTTTGAAAAAATTGCCTAATTATCGAAAAAAAATGAAAAAACACCTTCCAAACGTCGACAGAAATGGGATTGTCTCGAGGAGGGATTTTCCAAAGAAGAGGGGGAGGGTATTTTTACGTGAAAACAACTTCAACAATGCCCAGCCCCCAGCGATCAGAAATTAAATTATAAAAAAAAGTTTCTTCAACTGAAAGTAAGGAGCAACGTCAAAACTTAAAAACGGACAGAAAATAGAGGCTGTTTCCAAAAGATTTAGGATTCTTTAATTTTAGTGTTGCCAGTCAAAAGCTATGAGTTTGAGAAAATTGCCTGATTATCGAAAAAAATGGAGAAACACCCTCCAAAAGTCGACAGGAAGGGAATGGTCTTAAGGGGGGAATTTTCCATGGAAGCGGGGGAGGGTATTTTTACGTGAAAACAACTTCAACAGTGCCCAGCCCCCTGCGATCAGATATTAAATTATAAAAAAAAGTATCTTCAACTGAAGGTAAGGAGCAACATCAAAACTTAAAAACGGACAGAAAATAGACGCTGTTTCCAAAAGATTTAGGATTCATTAATTTTAGAGTTGCCAGTCAAAAGCTATGAGTATGACAAAATTGCCTTAGTATCGAAAAAAATGCATAAACACCGTTCAAAAGTCGACAGAACTGGGAGTTTCTCATGGGACGACATGGCCAGAGTCGAGAGGGAGGGTATTTTTACGTGTAATCCACTTCAACAGTTCCCAACCACCCTTGATTAGAAATTAAATTATAAAAAAAGGGTCTTCAGCTGACAGTGAGGAGAAACATCAAAAATTCATAACGGACACAAAATAGAGGCTTTTTCCAAAACATTTAGAATTCATTAACTTTATCGTTATCAGTCAAAAGCTATGAGTTTGAGAAAATTGTCTTATTATAGAAAAAAATGGATAAACACCCTCCAAAAGTCGACAGGAATGGGATTGTCTTGAGGGAGGAATTTTCCATGGAAGAGGTGGAGGGTATTTTTACGTGAAAACAACTTCAACAGTGCCCAACCCCCCGCGATCAGAAATTAAATTATGAAATAAAAGTTTCTTCAACTGAAAGTAAGGAGCAACATCAAAATTAAAAACGGACAGAAAATAGAGGCTGTTTCCAAAAGATTTAGGATTCATTAACTTTAGTATTGCCAGTCAAAAGCTATGAGTTTGAGAAAATTGCCTGATTATCGAAAAAAAATGGAAAAACACCCTCCAAAAGTCGACAGGAATGGGATTGTCTTGAGGGGGGAATTTTCCATGGAAGAGGTGGAGGGTATTTTTTACATGAAAACAACTTCAACCGTGGCCAAACCCCCTGCGATCAGAAATTAAATTGTAAAAAAAAAGTTTCTTTAACATAAAGTAAGGAGCAACGTAAAAATTTAAGTACAGACAGGAAATAAAGGTTGTTTCCAAAAGACTTAGAATTCATTAATATTAGTGCTGCTATTCAAAAGCTATGGGTATGAGAAAATTGTCTGATTATTGAAAAAAATGGAGAAACACCCTCCAAAAGTCGACAGGAATGGGATTGTCTTGAGGGGGGAATTTTCCATGGAAGAGGTGGAGGGTATTTTTACGTGAAAACAACTTCACCAGTGCCCAAACCCCCGCGATCAGAAATTAAATTATAAAAAAGTTTCTTCAACTGAAAGTAAGGAGCAACATCAAAACTTAAAAACGAACAGAAAATAGAGGCTGTTTCCAAAAGATTTAGAATTCATTAAGTTTAGTGTTTCCTGTCAAAAGCTATGAACTTGAGAAAATTGTCTGATTATCGAAAATAGGGAAACACCCTCCAAAAGTTGACAAGAATGGAATTGTCTCGAGGGGGAATTTTCCATGGAAGAGCGGAAGGATATTTTTACATGAAAACAACTTCAACCGTGCCCAGCTCCCCGCGATCAGAAATTAAATTATAAAAAAAAAGTTTCTTCAACTGAAAGTAAGGAGCAACATCAAAACTTAAAAACAGACAGAAAATAGAGGCTGTTTCCAAAAGATTTAGAATTCATTAACTTTAGTGTTGCCAGTCAAAAGCTATGAGTTTGAGAAAATTGTCTGATTATCGAAAAAAATGAAGAAACACCCTCCAAAAGTCGACAGGAATGGGATTGTCTTGAGGGGGGAATTTTCCATGGAAGAGGTGGAGGGTATTTTTACGTGAAAACAACTTCAACCGTGACCAACCCCCAGCTATCAGAAATTAAATTATGAAATAAATGTTTCTTCAACTGAAAGTAAGGAGCAACATCAAAACTTAAAAACGAACAGAAAATAGAGGCTGTTTCCAAAAGATTTAGAATTCATTAACTTTAGTGTTGCCTGTCAAAAGCTATGAACTTGAGAAAATTGCCTGATTATCGAAAAATAGGGAAACACCCTCCAAAAGTTGACAAGAATGGAATTGTCTCGAGGGGGGGAATTTTCCATGGAAGAGGGGAAGGCTATTTTTACTTGAAAACAACTTCAACCGTGCCCAGCTCCCCGCGATCAGAAATTAAATTATAAAAAAGTTTCTTCACCTCTTGAATACACAATACCGAAATTTCATTCAACTTTCATGTAAGAAAATTATGGAAAATACAATTCTCTAGTTCAAACGTAAAACTTAAGTCCAGTTTTGGATACTCATAATGATGAGGACTGATGATTCTAATTCAATATTTTTTTTCATAAAAATATACTATTTTTTTTATATCTTCGAAATTATTCAACTTTATTTTTTTATTTTATTATTTTTTTTGTATGTATCGTAAAATGACAAAATATGCTTACGGTTCTAACAATTGTACTCTATGATTTCTCAGCTGCATCAATTGTCGGATATGTTGAATAAAATATGCAAAGTCGACATAGTTTTATTTCATTTTTTAAGGTTAATTTAGACGAGGTTACGTGCGCGCACGTAGCCTCGTCTAAATTAACCTAAAAAAATGAAATAAAGCTAAGTCGACTTTTCATATTTTATTCAAAATATCCGACAATTGATGCAGCTGAGAAATCATAGAGTAAAATTGTTAGAACCGTAAGCATATTTTGTCATTTTACGATACATACAAAAAAAAATAATAAAATAAAAAGATAAAGTTGAATAATTTCGAAGTTTAAAAAAAAAATAGTATGTTTTTATGAAAAAAAATATTGAATTAGAATCATCAGTCCTCATCATTATGAGTATCCAAAACTGGACTTAAGTTTCACATTTGAGCTAGAGAATTGTATTTTTCATAATTTTCATACATTAAAGTTGAATGAAATTTTGGTATTGTGTATTCAAGAGGTGAATTAACTTTTTTATAATTTAATTTCTGATCGCGGGGAGCTGGGCACGGTTGAAGTTGTTTTCATGTAAAAATATCCTTCCCCTCTTCCATGGAAAATTCCCCCCTCGAGACAATTCCATTCTTGTCAACTTTTGGAGGGTGTTTCCCTATTTTTCGATAATCAGGCAATTTCCTCAAGTTCATAGCTTTTGACTGGCAACACTAAAGTTAATAGATTCTAAATCTTTTGGAAACAGCCTCTATTTTCTGTCCGTTTTTAAGTTTTGATGTTGCTCCTGACTTTCAGTTTAAGAAACTTTTTTTTATAGTTTAATTTCTGATCGCGAGGTTGGGCACGGTTGAAGTTGTTTTCACGTAAAAAATACCCTCCACCTCTTCCATGAAAAATTCTTCCCTCAAGACAATCCCATTCCTGTCGACTTTTGGACGGTGTTTCTCCATTTTTTCGATAATCAGACAATTATTTCAAACTCATAGCTTTTGACTGGCAACACTAAAGTTAATGAATCCTAAATCTTTTGGAAACAGCCTCTATTTTCTGTCCGCATTTAAGTTTTGATGCTGCTCCTTACTTTCAGTTGAAGAAACTTTTTTTATAATTTAATTTCTGATCGCGAGGGTTGGGCAGTGCTGAAGTTGTTTTCACGTACAAATACCCTCCCCCTCTTCCAAGGAAAATTCCCCCCTTAAGACACTCCCATTCCTTTCGACCTTTGGAGGGTGTGTATCCATTTTTTTCAATAATCAGACAATTTTCTCAAACTCATAGCTTTTGACTGGCAACACAAACCACGGGCTCTGAAGGACGCGTAGTGGGCTATACTAAATTTATTTTTAGAAAAAAAATCTTCATTAAATTTGGCATGGTAGGAGCTTGTGTTATTATAATTTTCATTAAAAATAAAGTTTGAAATTGTCAATAATAGTGCTGAATTAAAGTTTATCTGAAGATTAGTGGTTAATTGTGATACCTCTAAAAAAAAACGTACCTACATATCTATCTCTTGGACAGTATGGGAAAAAGGTCTTTTCTAAAATATAACACACAATATAGGAGAATTTTTTAAAAGCAAACCACGGGCTCTAAAGGACGTCTAGTGGACCATACTAAATATTTTTTTTAAAATATACATTCTTTAAATTTGGCTTAGTAAGAACTTTTTTATTTTAATTTTCATTAAAAACAATTTTTGAAATTTTCAATAATTGTTTTTAATGAAAGTTAATCAGAGGATTAGTGGTTAATTGCGATATCTCTAAAAAAAAAACGTACCTAGATATCTTTCTCTTAGACAGTATGGAATAGAGTTCTTTTCTAAAATATTATTCACAATATATGAGAATTTTTTAAATGCAAACCACAGGCTTTGAAGGACGCTTAGTGGACCATACTAAATATTTTTTTTTAAATATACATTCATTAAATTTGGCTTAGTAGGAACTTGTTTTATTTTAATTTTCATTAAAAACAATTTTTGAAATTTTCAATAATTGTTTTTAATGAAAGTTAATCAGAGGATTAGTGGCTAATGGCGATATCTCTAAAAAAACGTACCTAACATCTCTATCTCTTGGACAGTATGGAAAAGAGGTTTTTTCTTAAATATAATACACAATATATGTCAATTTTATAAATGCAAACCATGGGCTCTGAAGGACACTTAGTGGACCATACTAAATAATTTTGTTAAAATATAAATTCATTAAATTTGGCATAGTAATAACTTGTTTTATTTTAATTTTCATTAAAAACAATTTTTGTAATTTTCAATAATTGTTTTGAATGAAAGTTAATCAGAGGATTAGTGGCTAATGGCGATACCTCTATAAAGAAAATGTACCTAGATATCTCTCTATTGACCGGAATGGGAAAGTGTTTTTTTCTATAAAAAAAGACCAAATATAGGTGAATTTTTTAAAAGTAAACCATGGGCTTTGAAGGACACTTAGCGGACCATACTAAATATTTTTTTAAAAATATACATTCATTTAAATTGGCATAGTAAGAACCTTTGTATTTTAATATTCATTAAAAATAACTTTTGAAATTTTCAATAATCGTTTTTAATTAAAGTTAATCAGACGATTAGTAGCTAATGGCGATACCTCTAAAAAAACGTACCTAGATCTCTATCTCTTGGACGGTATGGAAAAGAGGTCTTTTTAAAATATAATACACAATATATGAGAATTTTGTAAATGCAAAACACAGGCTCTGAAGGACGCTTAGTGGACCATGATAAATATATTTTTTTTAAATAAACATTCATTAAATTTGGCTTAGTAAGAACTTGTTTTATTTTAATTTTCATTAAAAACAAAGTTTGAAATTTTCAATAATTGTGCTAAATGAAATTTAATCTGAGGATTAGTAGTTAATTGTGATACCTCAAAAAAAAAAGCGTACCTAGATCTCTATCTCTTTGACGGTATGGGAAAGAGGTTTTTTCTTAAATATAATACACAATATAGGTCAATTTTATAAAAGCAAACCACGGGCTCTAATGGAGGCTTAGTGGACCATACTAAATATTTTTTAAAAAATATACATTCATTAAATTTGGCTTAGTAAGAACCTTTTTATTATAATTTTCATTAAAAACAATTTTTGAAATTTTCAATAATTGTTTTTAATGAAAGTTAATCAGAGGATTAGTGGCTAATGGCGATACCTCTATAAAGAAAACGTACCTAGATCTCTATCTCTTGGACTGTATGGAAAATAGTTTTTTTCTTAAATATAATACACAATATAGGTCAATTTTATAAATGCAAACCTCGGGCTCTAAAGGACGCTTAGTGGACCATACTAAAATTTTTTTTAAAATATACATTCATTAAATTAGGCTTAGTAGGAGCTTATTTTATTTTAATATTCATTAAAAATAATTTTTGAAATTTTCAATAATTGTGTTAAATGAAATTTAATCAGAAGATTAGTAGCTAATTGTGATACCTCTAAAACAACGTATCTAGATATCTATCTCTTGGACGGTATAGAAAAAAGGTCTCTTCTTAAATATAATACACAATATATGTGAATTTTTATAAATGAAAACAACGGTCTCTGAAGGAAGCTTAGTGGACCATACTAAATATTTTTTTTGTAAATATACATTCATTAAATTTGGCTTAGTAAGAACTTGTTTTATTTTAATTTTCATTAAAAATAATTTTTGAAATTGTCAATAATAGTGCTTAATGAAAGTTAATCAGAGGATTAGTGGTTAATTGTGATATCTCTAAAAAATAACGTACCTACATATCTATCTATTGGCCATAATGGGAAAGAGTTCTTTTTATAAAAAAATACCCAATTTAGGACAATTTTTTAAAAGAAAACCTCGGGCTCTGAAGGAAACGTAGTGGGCTATACTAAATTATTTTTTTAAAATATATATTCATTAAATTTGGCTTAGTAAGAACTTGTTTTATTTTAATTTTCATTAAAAATAATTTTTGAAATTTTCAATAATTGTTCTTAATGAAAGTTAATCAGAAGATTAGTGGCTAATGGCGATACCTCTAAAAAATGTACCTAGATCTCTATCTCTTAGACGGTATGGAAAAGAGTTTTTTTCTTAAATATAATACACAATATATGTGAATTTTATAAATGCAAACCACGGGCTTTGAAGGACACGTAGTGGGCTATAATAAAAATATTTTGTTTAAATATACATTCATTAAATTAGGCATGGTACGAACTTGTGTTATTTTAATATTCATTAAAAATAAAGTTTGAAATTTTCAATAATTGTGCTTAATGAAAGTTAATCAGAAGATTAGTGGTTAATTGCGATACCTCTAAAAAAAACGTACCTAGATCTCTATCTCTTGGACAGTATGGAAAAGAGGTTTTTTCTTAAATATAATACACAATATATGTGAATTTTTATAAATGCAAACCATAGGCTCTAAAGGACGCGTAGTGGGCTATACTAAATATTTTTTTTTTAAATAAAAATTCATTAAATTTGGCTTAGTAAGAACTTTTTTATTTTAATTTTCATTAAAAATAATTTTTGAAATTTTAAATAATTGTTTTTAATGAAACTTAATCAGAGGATTAGTGGCTATTTGCGATAGCTCTATAAAAAAAACGTACCTAGATCTCTATCTCTTGGACGGTATGCAAAAGAGTTTTCTTCTTAAAAATAATACACAATATATGTGAATTTTATGAAAGCAAACAATAGGATTTAAAGGAGGTTTAGTGGGCTATAACAAATATATTTTTTTTAAAAATAAAAATTCATTTAATTTGGCTTGGTAAGAACTTGTTTTATTTAATTTGCATTAAAAACAATTTTTTTTAATTTTCAATAATTGTTTTAAATGAAATTTAATCAGAGGATTAGTGGCTAATGGCGATACATCTAAAAAAAATGTACCTAGATCTCTCTCTCTTGGACGGTATGGAAAAGAGTTTTTTTTTTTATTGTATTACCAAATATATGTGAATTTTTTAAATTCAAACCACTGGCTTTGAAGGACGCTTAGTGGGCCATACCAAATATTTTTTTTAAAAATATATATTCATTAAATTTGGCTTAGTAAGAGTAGACTAAGAAGTACCATTTTGCCAACGCCCCCGTACAAACAGGTTTTTCTGGTAGGTATAGTATTCTACCGGTCCTATTCTACAGGGCATTACACCTTTTCAAAGAGATTTACGCAATGCCGGTCCTATAGGTAATACTTCTATGACGTTATGAAGGACAAGTTGTTTTGACGCAATTTACCAGATTTGCAATTTACAGACCAGATTTCTAGTTCATATATTTTTGATAAATTGATAGGTGATTTGACTAAAAGGAATTCAAATATTTTGTCTATGAAATAGAAGCTAACTCAATTTGCGAAAAGGTATTCCATTTGCACAACTCTGATCTGATTGAATTGTCGCCGACAATGAGATTTAATCACTGCTAAGCCTATTGTTATCGCAAAAGGGTTACCCAATTTACTTCTTAGTGTTAAATGACATATTTCCAAATACGATCATTTTGAAAAGCAGACAAAAAAATTGGACATTATAATCAGAATTATTTGATTAACATTTAAAAAGGGAAATGAGATATGTGATCTGTATAATACACAAGTGATGTTTGATAAGTATTGTCAATTTAATATAGGATCTAACTCTCCATTTATTCCCTCATTTTTGAACGGCAGGATATAGCTTAATTTATTCAGATAGTGAAAGATATTAATTAATTTTCTGAATAATATGAATGTGAATGATTCTAATTAGTGATTGGATAATATCAGTAGAGAAAAAAAAAGGATTAAACTGATTAACAGTTAAGGTAACCCCAAAGGAGCTGTTAACTGAGGTAATTTGTTATAAATTTGAAAAATACCTAACGACGAATCGGAAATGTTTGATTAACATTTGCCAA
>NC_142795.1:88150419-88232064 GCF_049724085.1 Artemia sp. Qi Xiang Cuo | reverse complement strand
TTATTGAATGTTCAATATTCATTATACTATCTCAAGGAATTATCGAGTAGATGCGGCGCATGCATCGCTCACACACACACACACACACACACAAAAACAACAAACATTACGCCGTTATTGAATTAGAAATATTAATTATACTATATCACTGAATTATCGTGTATACATAAATATAAGTGGCGCATGCACCGCTCACACACACACACATACAACAATCATTACGACGTTATTAAATTTGCAATATTCATTATACTATCTCCATGAATTATCGGGTATACAGAAAAATAAGCGGCGCATGAACCGCTCACACACACTCCTTCAAATTGACTTGGGAAAAAGAATCATTAGCGAGAAATAATATTTGAAAACTCACATTTAAATTTGCAGCTTGCATGTCGAGAGCTGTACGGGCCACATCATTCTTGACTTGCATTGGTCGTGAAGGGCCCGGCAATGCTTGATAGGGGGTGACCCCCCGATCTTGACTAGATGAGACTGATGCATTATGAGAATCTATCCATTCTCTCTTGAATTTTCTGCCAGGTTGCATAGAGGTTTGTGCAGAGCTGACACTGGCTTGAGAGGCTCCTGGCTGGTCCAGAGAACTTGTAATGGAGCTAGCATATCTGATGATTGATGGTCTTGCGGCTTGCATCGATTTGGTATCAACCCATCTCGGTCTCTTTTCGGGGGGAGATTACTTGCATAAACCCATCTCCGCATCCTTAAAAAAGAAGAAAAATTTAGAAATGAAATAATAAGCCCTCTTTTACAGATAAATTGTCCTCTAAAGTTTATTCTGGTGTTTGTAGCACTCTATGTCTTAGCACTTTAGAAATATTTAAAAAGCTTCTAAAGTAAAATTTTGGAAAATTTTAGTTTGGGGAGAAGGGGGATTTCAAAAACATCTTGCCATAAAATAATTTGGCCTATAAAGCCGATTCTGATATTTGTATGAGTCTATATCTATTAGCACTTTAGAAATATTTAAAAAAAGTGTTCTAAAGTAAAATATTGGAAAATTTTGAGTTTGGGGGGATGGGAGATTTAAAAAAACATCTTGCCATAAAATAATTTGGCTCTATAAAGCCGATTCTGATATTTGTAAGAGTCTATATCTATTAGCACTTTAGAAATATTTAAAAAAAAGGGTTCTAAAGTAAAATTTTGGAAAATTTTGAGTTTGGGGGGAAGTGAGATTTCAAAACTTCTTGCCATAAAATAATTTGGCCTATAAAGCCGATTCAGATATTTGTAGGAGTCTATATCTATTAGCACTTTAGAATGCCTGCTACTTTTTACAAATCAATATTTTTCTGCTCAAATATTCCTTCGCGTACATACACTCATCATACTGAACAGCCTTGGGGTCCTAGTATGCTACCTAGACTGGAATATGCTTTAAAAAATTAATAGCTTAATAAATACATCTTTCAAAATTTCACTTTGAAGGATGAAGGTCTCAGAAACAGGTTTCAATTCATGACGATGAGCCAAGATATTACCTACTAAGCTTTGGAAAGTACTAAGAATTTTCTCCTAAAATAACATAGCCCAAAATTTACCGGTGAATAAATTGTAGGTCCCACCTATATTCCCTCCTTAAGTTTAGACCTGAGGCCCTTTGCTCCCCCCTCCATTCATCCTCGAAAGTTTCAACTTGATATTCTGCTATTATTCTGCTATATTGCAGATATGCTATTTTGATAACCTTGTACTAGGTGCAGCCTTCAATTTACCTGGCTACTAAGACGTGAATCAATTCTAAATCCCATATGGCTTACAGTGCCAAAAAAAAAGAAACGTTAAGGTGGTTCGGAGATATCCCCTTAGATATCACCCCTGTCACAAAGTTTAAGGCACCTCCCCCCATCCTCCCAATTACTTTTTCTACACTACCTGAAAGTCATAGCTCCACCCCTATCTTTTTCGTAGATATTTCAGATATGTTATTTTGGTATCCTCGGTGCACTATGTCTTTTGCTTTAGCTCTACTTTCCTTTTGTCTCTTCCAAACGCTGCCTGAAAGTCTCAACTTGACACCCCAAGTCAGTTCCAAAATATTGCGGATACGAATTTGATAAACTGGCAATACATAGTGCCTTTAGGCGGCTTTACTCACCTTTAATTTGACCATAAAAAGAATCTATTTGTCAAGGAGACCCGTGCCACTATCCTTCAACTTGTGGTATTAATGATTTCAGATAACGCATGTAAAAGGCTGTTTGGAAATTGTCACTCTTGTTAAGAGGATTAGACACAGATACTTTTAGAGCGGAAACTCTATTTTTGATAATGTGAAAAGCCACATTTTGAACGAAATAACTAAAACTAAGGAATTATGGTCGTGACACAACAGTGGATGAGAGAGTTTTTGTTTTACATAATAGAAAAAAGCATACTTAGCGTTTTCTATCGAATATACTCATCATATTTTAATAGTTTGTATTGTTGGAGGGGAGGGGGCTAAGTCCCCCTGAAATTTGAATTTACTGGCAAATGCTTTTTATCTGGAAATAAATTATAAAATTTAATAAGCTGTACTCACATTGGCAATTGACGAATCCATTGTTTTCAAAGTTAATAATATGCAGTGTACTATGCTCAATATGTTAAAACATAATGAAAATTAAATTGTATTGCATGAACATTTTATACAGTTTTTCAAGGATGAATAAAAAACGAATGTTGAGTTACATAATTTCGTGCGTGCTCCCAAAACATGTTTGACTACTTTATATCATAACAGCTTTTTTTAAGAATGTACATGTGAACTCATGACGTACATTCATTGTGCAATTGACAACAAAAACAGAAAAAAATCTGTATGCTTAAATTATTATTACGACCAAACTCTCAAAACATGCTTGACCACATTATACCTTGACAAGTTTAAAAAAAACCTCGACTTTAGTTTCATAACATGCATTATAGTGTGCCAACTTTTAAAATATTCACGCGTGAGTTTAATGTCTCAAGCATGGGTTTTTCTTGCGCAATTCATGTATAATTGTATGTGTAATTCGGACTGTGTATATAGATACTACTTATCTATTCTAATTAACCGGCCTTTTTTATTCAGGGGTTTGTGATTCGAACCAAATTCGAACTTTAGCGTAAAGAGCGAGGTATTGACAAGGGAGCGAACTCCCTAATATACATAATAAAGCCATACGAATATAGAAATTCGTTATGTAAGTTAACTCGTAAGTTACGTCAGAACAAAATTTCAAGAAAGCCAATTAGCCAAAAAAAGGAAAATTAATATGCGAATTTCGTTTTAATTATTCATGTACGGTGAGCCAAAATCAAAGCTGCATTGATTCAAAAACGTTCAGAAATTAACTAAAACAAACAAGTTTTTTTTAACTGAAAGTAAGGAGCGACATTAAAACTTAAGACGAACAGAAATTATTCCGTATATGAAAGGAGCTGTTCCCTCCCCAAAGCTTCGCTCTTTACGCAAAGTTTGACTCTGTTTTACTACTTTATTTTTTAAAACAACAAAAAACTTTAGCTTAAAGAACGGGGTGTTTAGGCGGGGATAGCCCCTTTCATGTAAGACAAAATTTCTGTTCGTTTTAGTTTTTAATGTCGCTCCTTACTTTCAGTTAAAAAAAACTTTTTTTTTTTAGTTATTATATACATAGCAAGATATCATAGCTGGAAGAAACGAGCAGCTATTTTTTTTTATTCTATCTTTATGGGCTTGATTCAAATACCTAGCAATTGACACTTCTGTTGCTCCACAGCTGTGGCCTACTGGATCAACTGTTGGTGCAATAATTCACAAGACATTAACACCGAAGCTGAATCACATTTTATGCGTAGCTTATCGATTGACAAATACTCTTCAAAACTGTGCCTATCATTTAAAAGTTTTTCTCTGGAAAACATCTAGCAAATCTTCCTCGAAACTTCGATGTATACATGTTCCAGAATCATGCTTGATAGCTGTTAATACCGTGGTTGCTAATTTTCTAGTTCTAACTATAAATCATGCTATCAAGGCCGTATTCAGGGGGAGGGGTGTAAGGTTTGAATCTTCCCTCGTAAATTTTGCCTGACTCGTAAAAACGTAAGAAAATGCATATAAAGTTTTCGATGCGCTTTCTAAATTTTTTTTTGTAACCCCCCCCCTCCAAAAATTACTGGATGCGCGCTTGCATAGCCTCCTATTCTTCCAATCTTTCCCCAACGAAATTAGGTGCCTACGCCACGGCTACTCTACATTTTGAATTTCACAAAACTTAAAGCTTCCCGAGAGTAAAGCTTTGAACAGACTTGGGTGGTGGAGGGGCGTGTTAAGATGTGTTGGCCTCAAGTAATTTGGCACTGCAATGAGTTAGTCTGCAGGAATAATATTAGTAGTAGGAAAGTGAGGGTAATTCCACAAGGTCAGTAAAATGTTAGTCAAACTGAAAGAAATTCTTAGTGTTGAGCAGCCAAATTTATTATTCCCTTTGCATACTAACCTGTACTTATCTAAAATATCCATATTTGTGTTGCGAATTCAAAAGTTGGCGAATGGTCAGTTTTGCCTCCTAACGGGACAACTAACAGCAAGAACAATTAATTATTTTTCCCACTTCCTTGTACAGCCAATTTTTATGTAGACTTGATAATTACCTTAGCAACAGGATAGATAGTAAGGTTACCATTTTTTTTTTTTTTTAATCTGAATGGTCTATAAAAACACAAGAAAAATCCTTAGAATCAGTAGGCAAGAAATTCCAATAAATAATGCAAAAATATAGCTTTTCTAACGGTCTTGAATCAGAGTCAATCCACTAGTGTTTACTAGTTAAATAGATAGACGGAAAAATTGTGTTTCTGCGGCCTTGCACTTGAAAATAATCGTTGCCTTTGCCCTACCCCCCTCCAAAAAAACTGAGCTAAAAGCTCTGGGGCCTATTTGATTCCAGATGTTCCTAACCAATCATGATTCTTAACATTTTTGAAGGTGATCCAGGCCTTGATTACCCCAAAAATATTCACTTCTCCTATCAAATATACAAATTAATTATTTTTCTTAAATCAAAGCCCTTAGTACATTTCTCATTCACCTCCAGGTCATCACAGGGTCTGTGGGTTTGAATCTCTGGTTTTGCATTCAAGGATTGTGTAGATGTATAATTAAGGATGGTGTAATTAAGGTGCATCTATAATAAGAGACCCAAGTTCAAGTACATCTAGGGATGTTGGCTTGAAAACTATCTGCAGCTCAAAGAATTGACAACATGATATGTTTCTAAAGCGAAATACATCATTTCAAAGACACTTAAAAACAATATATTTTATTTAATATAAATCCTAGAAAATCACATATTCAAGCTATTAACAAATAGAAAGACTTCATGAATGGAATTAAACCAGAGCTTACTTCTTCTGACTTGATGCTCTGATCTGCTCTAATGCTCGAAGGATTTCAGGGTGGGGTGTGGGAAGGTGATCACCTATGGGGTTAAATCCGTTTTCGTCAGCAGTAAAAGTCAGGGTGATAACTTGTCCATCAGGGGCAGTGTAAGAATAACTGCCTTGCTGGGAAACACCTTCTTCACCATCTTCATCACCAGGGAGTTGTTTTATGAGGCCAGATTCAGAGCGTGAAACGCCATCTTCCGTCTTGAAGCTATAATAATACGGTTATTTAACATTTTTAGTATTGATTTCAGTCCAAATTGAAGATAACGTTATAGTAATAAATAATATAAGCAGTACAGTAGATTAAAACATAAATATCTCACCAAAGAACTTTAACTAAGAGGTCACATTGTCAGTGAAAGGGTTAGATTTAAGAATAAATTTAATTTAGTTAATGCTAAATAATTATAAACATGATTTAATTTGATTTTATTTAATTTCAATTTTAGTAATTAATTTAAGTTTAATTTTAATAACAAAAATTCATTTAATTCTATAAGAAAAAACTCCTAAAACAAAAGAGCATGAAATGAACGAAAAGTGTCTTTGCCATCAGCAGATTACCTTGTGGTTTGGTTTTGATTAGTTTCTGTATTTTATTTCGTTACAAATAATTATACTATAAAATAAAGCTACTATTATTATACTATAAAACTACTACTCAATTACTACTGCTATAGTTAACACCTCATCGCAGCGCCAAGCCGCCTGGGGCCAACACAGCTACGCACGCTCCTTCTCCGCCCCAATCCATTCGAAGTCTCCCTCTTTGCACCGTCCCAAGAAGTTCCAGTTTCCCTCAAATCTTTCCTTACGACCTCCTCCACCCCATTCGGGGAAGACGGAAGGTAGACAGTTAAGTGACCATTGGACAATTGACAATTAAAATATTTATGGAATTCACCAGAAGAAACAAAACTAAATATTTATTCAGTAAATACCCTCAGCTACTTTATAAAAACGTAAAAAATAGAATTGAAATACGAGTAATATACCAGCCATGTCGAAGGTTTCTTTCAATGTCACTTAAATTATCCGTATTTCTTAATATCTTATCCTAATTTATTTGGCAAGCATACACCTCTATGTGTGAAAAAGAACTTGATTTAAAATTAGATTTTTATGTTTAGAATTATTACATTCTAATACGGATTTCAAAGATAAATTCTCTGTAAAAAAAAGAAGGGTTTTACGTCTTAAGATTTAGTCTAAAATCGAGGAGAGTATGTAGGGAGACCTTCTGGGTCTTACATCCTCTTTAATGTCGTCTTCACAGCCTTCCCATCATTTCTTGGGTTTTTCAAAAAATATAAGATACCCAAAACTCGAGCCTACAGTTCTAAGATAATGAAACCTCCTCGATGCAGCCCCCCAGAAAATTCCCCACAAGAGAAATCCCCCAGAAACCCTCCCAAATTATTCCTCCCTGGACAATTGTACCCAAATGTCAAAATAAGCAACCAAAAAGGATTTAAGACAAATAAAAAGAATGAAGAAAAGAAGCAAAAAAGGATGATGTCAGTAAGGGAGTGGGGCAAAAAGAATGAAGAAAAGAAGGAAAAAAAGGATGATGCCAGTAAGGGAATGGGGCAAAAAGAATGAAGAAAAGAAGGAAAAAAAGGATGATGTCAGTAAGGGAGTGGGGCAATTGGGTTGATTGCGTAAGGGCACATTCTCTAAAGGGGCTCGGAATCCTCGCATCGACATGATTTATTAAAAAAGTTGTCAAAAATAGAATGTTTTTGGGACAGTTAATTTTACTTTATGAAAATTCTGACAGGCTACCGTTTTTAAGCTTTTCTGTCTTTCCATCTCCCCAAGATCATAAGATTTTCTAAATTTGTGGACACTTTTTATTCATATTATCAAAACAATTTTTTTTGAACCCCCCCCCTCCAACCGAATATAATTCCTGTTTAAGTTCAGTGGAAAGGAAAAAAATAAATATAAACAAATAAGAAGGGATATAAAAGAATTATTGACAACAAATAAAACTTACGAAAAGCTGTAGCTTCCGTCGCCATTAACTTCCTGTTCCTGTTCAACAATTTGCACAGGGGCTACGTCTTGAGGGGCGGCATAAGTAATTGCTAGAAAAGCAGCGAAAACAACCTAAAAGGAAAACAATAACAGTCAATGACAATGACGGGTCAAAAACCCAAACAAGTAGATAAGACCTATTGTACAGAATCTGAAATACTGTTGTGCTTTGGCTAATTCCGTCCCTGCGGCACGGCTATAAGCAGTGACCTTATTTAATGCTAAAGTTATTAGAGATTATCAAATTACACTTTTAATCAAATTTATTTTTAATCTGTCTTATGGAAATTCATGTTCCTAATACTCTTTTTGTCTTTGCCCCTTCATTAGGTTGTATTAGGCTGGAACAAACATTGGAAACAAACTGGTCTTTGTAGAAGCCCAGTAAACTAAATGCTTGCCCAGGTGCATACGTAAATTTTTGAGGAAGGGGCAATAATGATTTTTTTTTGTTTTTTTTTTTGGGGGGGGGGGAGGGTAGTGATAAAAAATGTTTTGTGATTCAAATAAGAACTACCAGAAATACGAAGACCATTTATGATTTCGGTGGGAGCAGGCCGGGAGGTATGCTCCGCGTACCTCCCTATATATCATTTAAATCTTCTGCTTCTAGAGTGCACATGTGGCATGATAATCAAAGACGGTTTGTTCATACATTTTGGCTTTCTTATCAACAGGTGTGATTATAGTATGGCTCAGGCAATACTCGAACTAATGTACGTAATCTACGTAAAGGGCATTAGTGTAAGGGGCTAATCAAAAATCACATACTGAGGGAGGTAGAGTATTTTACTATTACCTTGCAGCAAAAGATGGGGGGAGGTACTTCAGGAAAATACTAACTTCTAAGAAACTGACACAACTGGTACATAAAACCCAAAGCGTCTCCCTGGTAGAAATTGTAATTTAATTCACATTTACTTCAAATTTAATGGGAATTAACTGCAAACTGCGAAACTGGAACGGTTTATTAACTGATGCCTAAATACTCATTATTGTGATCATTAAAATATGTATAATTTTAATGAATAATGAGTAAAATATGAAAAAGTGAGTGTTGATACCTTAATACTCGTTAACTCTCATTAAATGGGTCATTTGCCATGAGTTTCCCAAACTAATGATAATTGTGTCAAAATTAGTACACTAAAGATGCAAGTTAACCGTATTCACCAAAATTTTATGCAAAGTTAATTTTCAGTCGTTCCAGCTGTTAATTTTCTCTCACCAGGAACGACAAATTTAATTTTTATTAATGCTTGGAATGTAACCCCAGGTATGTATAGTGATCTGAAATATATGTAAAATAGTTAAATCAGAAAAACACACTAAAATAAGTTTTTTTTTTATATCAACAGGGGTGGGGGATTCCTCTACCACATTGCATAGTTCTACTCTTGCCAGGGAAAAATAACATGAATGAAAGGTTACACAGGTTAAAATTAAAACCATCCTTCCTGCGTAACTAAGATTCTGGTTTCCGTTTACTGGTTTTCAAAACTGGTTCCAGTCTTAACAACTGGTTTCAAGTTTGACGAAGATAATGGAATAAACACTTTTTTTGGTAATCTTCGACAGAACTTGCCAGGAATTCAAATGACATTTTCGAAGGAAAATGTGCAAGATAAATTTTTATCGATAAACCAATGTTTTTTATTAGCTAAACTTTTTACACATTTTAAAATTGCTAATATAATCCTCCAATTGAAAAAAAGAATAAAGCACAAATTAATTTATATTTTCTCGTGATGGGGATATTGGTCAATGTTTGATATAGTAAAGGGAAACAAAAGAAATAGAAGTAATGGTACTTTCCATTATTCATAACAAACCCAAGAAGTGAATTTAGGTTAGTCCCAATGAGATACGCCAAAATATGATGAGAATATAATACTTTATTAACAAAATTATGGGAACTATAGCAGAAAATTATGAGCCAGGCTAACCAGAATGCATTATATTAAATACCTAACCTAAGAAAATACCAACTCTATATATTAAATATTTAATTAAAATGTACCTACAACGTAGTTTTTCCACTGAGCCTAAGCTATTTTTCTCCGAATACAGATAGCTAAACCAGTTTTTTCAGATCTTGTAGACCAAAATTATTGAGTAGGTTCTGAATAATGGACAAGTACCGAAATAATTAATACTTGTAATATATTTTACTAAAATATAGTTTTATTAATTTGATAATACATTTTTGTCAAATATGTCTTCTCATATTCTTTATAATACTATAAAACAAATATTTAATATTAAAATATATGAGACAGCTTTAATTACATTTATAACTGTTCTTGACCTAAAATTTTACTACGATCAACTGTATAAACATAGCTAATAAGCTTCTCATTCACAATTGTGAATATTATTATTGTGAATATTGTGAACAATTGTGAATATTGTGAATAATTGTGAATAAAAAATTGTGAATAAGCTTCTCATTCACAAGAAAAAGAAGAAAAAACAGAGGCACAAACTGGAGTGAAGCTCAATAATAGACCTAGGTAAAATAAACTTAGACAATAAAGTCATCGAATTATTTAGAGAGAAAGGGGTTGAATTTTTTTCATATTTCCAATGCCAAGGTCTGCATCCTCCTTCTTTAACCACTTGCAGGTAAACATTGAGACAAAAAAAAAGAAAGATAATTTTAACATCAGATGTGCACAGGCGAAGGTTGTGGGGCGACCCAGGTAGTTATATATAATTGAATGGGGAGTAGGGGAGAAGGTAAAAAAAAAAACATAAATCGACGAACTAAAAATTTTGAAATTTGTATAAAGCTAATAAAACTGACACTATTTTAGAGGGCTAGTATCTGGCTTACCCTTAATACTCGTGGTTGATGATTATACCCTTCATCTAGGGGCACTAATTGAGGGGCTTGTGGGGCAATCCCCCTAGATTTTGAAAGATACTTTTGTTTTTGGCTTTTTCATTGAAATTAGTTGAATGAAATTATGAAACAAAATTACCTCCTCATAGATTTTGGGAAATGTCTTTTTTCGTGTCTTCACAAAAAAGTGAAGAATTCTTCCCCCCCCTACATTTCTATGTATTGACACCCCTGCCTTTGTCCAATGTATATTTTAGTCCAAATATCACCATGCCCATTTGACAATAAGGCCAAATTTTAAGCATGCTTTTGACCAAATATCTGGAAATCTGCTTATTTAAACATTTCCCCCAAAAATATCATTTTTGGAGGGAGCTGCATAGTAGGTCTTTACGTACAGATACTTTAAAAAATTATCATAGATAAAAAAAACTTGAAAGAATGCAAATCATAGTATACTTACAAGGACTTTCATCTTTATGGCAAGTGTTATACTGACACTTTTGTCCTGGTCGATTCAGCTTATATAGCTGAAATATAAGCTACTCCTGTTCCAAGGTTAATCGCTTCTTAGAAGAAGCATCTTGACATTAGTGAATGTGGCAAAAATTGCAGTATTTTGTATGCATAATAATGATGATGATAAAGCAGGAATCTGAACGGTATTGATGCAGACAACGGTGGTAAAACCAAATATCATGTCTCTTCAGATATATGAGAAGAAGCGTTAGAATCCTTATCAGGGATCCCGTCACGAAGGTTCCAGGGAGGGCCCTCTTGAAAAATGAGCTTAACTTGCGTCTTATAAAGGAGGAGAGGGGCAAATTTTGGAAACTTCCAGGAATTAAAATTAAGAATTCAATCGATTTTCATTGGTAGTTTCTTGAATATTATGGTAATTTATTTTGATTCTTGTTTTTACCGATGTCTTGAAAAATCAAACCCAAACTGTTCACAATACGTATGTATAACTTTCAGTAAAACATAAATGGCCCAATGTAATATATATATATATATATATTTATATATATATATATATATATATATATATATATATATATATATATATATATATATATATATATATATATATATATATATATATATATATATATATATATATATATATATATATATATATATATATATATATATATATATTACCAGGAGCCCGGCGGCTTCGCCGCCCGGCCCTGGCACTCGGCAAGCGGCAGGCACCTATATATATAGATTCTCACTTGTCCTTCTCGTGATTCTCGCTTGTCCTCTAACCAGACAATTTGAGCCTTTCCTTGATGTCATGACGTCCAAATGAACCTTAAATTAGAAGTGGTGCCTTTGTAAAATTATATTTTTTTTATTGGACCTTTAACGTTTGCCTCGACTTGTCTTTTGTCATTATGAAAGAAATATCGCCAAACCTTTGTTTCTTTCAATTGACCAGATGGTGGGACAAAAAACTTCTTTTTCTTCCAACGATTTGTCTAGTCCAGGTTTTTGATTTTTAAAGGTATAGAAGGCATTGACGACCACCTTTGTTTCTTTTAATTGTTCAGATGGTGGGACAATAACTTCTTCTTTAGAAGAGGCACGCTTCTATATCTATATTCTCACTGTCGCTTGTCTTCTAAACGCAGACAATTTGAGCCTTTTCTTGATGTCGTGACGTCCAAATAGACCTTAAATTAGAAGTGGTGCCTTTGTAAAATTACATATTTTTTATTGGACCTTTGACTTTTGCCTCGGCTTATCTTTTGTCATTATGAAAGACATATCACCGAACCTTTGTTTCTTTCAATTGTTGGTGGGACAAAAACTTCTTTTGTTCCAACGATTTATCTAGTCCAGGTTTTTGTTTTTCAAAGGTATGGAAGGCAATGACGACCACCTTTGTTTCTTTTAATTGTTCAGATAGTGCGACGAAATGTTCTTCTTTTGCCTTGGCTTGTCTTTTGTCATTATCAAAGACGTATCGCCTTGTTGCCTAGTGGTTCAGTTTCTCAGGGGTTTGGTTATACAGGGGTTCAATTGCACGGTACAATTACAGGGTGGTTCAGTTACAGGGGTTCAGTTGCCTGTGGTTCAGTTACACGGTGATTCAGTTACACGCACACCGCTAAATCTGATTGTGCGATTTTCATTAATATTCTATGACATTTAGGGGGGGGATTCCCCCTTTTTTCTAAAATCAGGCAAATTTTCTCAGGCTTGTAGCTGTTAATGGGTAAGACTAAACTCAATTAAACTTATGCATTTGAAACCATAGGCAGCGCGCGAGCGCTGCCTAAGTAAAGAACGATGTGGGCACAATGTGTTGTTTTTTGGTTCCTAATACCTGGACACTTGGTATCGCCGTCGTTATAATATAAAAATAAAACAGACGTCGTTGGACAGGATTTTGAAAGGATTAGTGCCCTTTTCAGTAGTTGAAAATAATTTGAGGGCAACTAGCCCCTCCCCCCCACGCCCATAATTCCCCCCCACGTATCCAATCCATATTTCGAGATAGTCCTGTACTTAAACAGAATTGATTTCAAGACATAAAATAGGTTTTTGAGGAGAACACCCCCCCACAATCCCCAGGGCAAAGGTTTTAAGATACGCCCTGGGGGCATATAAGGTTTTTTAAAGAAGGCGTTGTCGTAGAAACTTCAAAACAGGCTCATTCAATTGGAAATTGAACACTCCCCCCCCAGCCCTCAGGGCAAGGGTTTTAAGTTATGGAAATTAGGTCTTCGAGGATGACAACCCCCTCAGAGCCCTCAGGACAAGGATTGTAAGTTATGCCCTGGGGGCATATAAAGTTTTTATAGAAAACGTTGTCGTAGAAACTTCAAAAAGGGCTCATTTGATTAGAAATGGAAATGGCTTGTGCCCTTTTTAAAGGTCGAAAGTAATTGGAAGGCAACTAACACCCCTTCCACGCCCACCATTTCCCCAAACACATCCAATCAAAATTTTGAAATAGCCATTTTGTTCCACCCAGTTAAAGTTCAGGCAATTATACCTTTGAGCATGACACTCCCCCCACAGTCTTCGGGGCAAATGTTATAAGTTATGCCCTGGTGGCATATAAGTTTCTATTGAAATCTTTATCGTAGAAACTTGAAAAAGGGCTCATTCGATTTGAAATTAGGGTCTAGTGTTCTTTTTAATAGTTGAAAGTGATTTGAGGGCAACTAGCCCCCCCCTCTTTCGCTCACCTTTTCCTCAAACACATCCAATCAAAATTTTTAGATAGCCATTTTGTTCAGTGTTGTGGATTTCCAGATAGAAATTGTGTTTTTGAGGAGGACACTCCCCCACAGCCCTTAGGGCAAGGGTGTTAAGTTATGCCCCAGGGGGTATATAAGGTTTTTACTGAACGCATCGTCGTAGAAACTTCAAAAAGGGCTCATTCGATTGAAAATTGAAATGGCTAGTGCCCTTTTTAATAGTCGAAACTGATTGGAAGGCAATTGACATCCCTTCCACGCCTACCATTTCCCCAAACACATCCAATCAAAATTTTGAGATAGTCATTTTGTTCCACGCAGTTTAAAGTTCAGGAAATTATACCTTTGTGCAGGACACTCCCCACACAGTCTTCAGGGCAAGGGTTATAAGTTATGCCCTGGGAGAATATAAGATTTTATTGAAATGTTTGTCGTAGAAACTTCAAAAAGGGCTCATTCAATTGGAAATTCATAGGACTAGTGCACTTTTTAATAGTCGAAAGTGATTTGAGGGCCACCAACCCCCCTCTCACGCCCATCTTTTCCCCAAACAAATCCAATCAAAATTTTTAGATAGCCATTTTATTCAACGCAGTTTAATATCTGGAAATTAGGTCTTTAAGGATGACAACCCATCCCCCTAACAACCCTCGGTGCAAGAGCTATAAGTTTAGCCTTGGGATTCTGTATGGTTTTTATTGAAATGCATCCTGTAAGTGCATCAAAAAGGACTTATTCCATCGAAAACGGAAAGTGCTATTGTCCTTTTAATAGTCAAAAGTTATTGTAGGACATCTAACCCCCGTCTCACGCCCACCATCTTCCCAAGCACATCCACCCAAAAGTTTGAGATATCCTTTTGGTTCAACGTATTTAAAATGTCTGGCAACTAAGATTTTTATGATGATAACCACATCAGAGCTTTCAGTGCAAGGGTTGTAAGTTATGCCCTGGGGGCATATAAGGTTTATATAGAAAGTTGTTGTAGAAATTTCAAAAGGGGCTCATTTGATCAGAAATTGAGATTTGTCCTTTTTAATAGTCGAAAGTGAATGGAGAGTAATTACCCCCCCCCCTCTCCTACGCGCTCTATTTCCCCAAACACATTCAATCAAAGTTTAGAGATAGCCATTTTGTCCAACGTAGTTGAAAGTTCTGAAAATTTGTATTTAAGGATGACAAACCCCCCAGAGTCCCCAGGGGGAAGGTTGTAAGTTAAGCCCTGGGGGTATATAAGGGTTTTAATGATAGAGTTGTCGTAAAAACTTCCAAAGGGGCTCATTCAATTGGAAATTGAGTGGGTTAGTACCATGTTTAATAGTTGAAAGTGATTGGACAGTAACTAACCCCTCTCTCACGCCCACCATTCCCCCAAATACATCCAATCAAAATTTTTCAGATAGCTATTTTGTTCAACGTAGTAGAAAGTTCTGGAAATTAGGTCTGTGAGGATGAACCCCCCCCCCCCCCCACAGCCCTCAGGGTGAGGGTTGTAAGTTATCCCCTGGGGGCTATTTATTGTTGAAAGCGGTTTTTATTGAAAGCGCTGTCGTAGAAACTTCAAAAGGGCTCATTTGATTGGAAATTGAAAGGGCTAGTGCCTTTTTTAATAGTCGAAAGTGATTGGAGAAAGACTAACTCCCCTCTCATGCCCACCATTTTCCCAGATCCAATCACATCCAATCAAAATTTAGAGACAACCATTTTGTTTAACGTAATTCAAATTTCTGGAAATGAGTTCTTAGAGGATGACAACCACCCTCACAGCCCTTAGGGTAAGAGTTGTAATTTATGCCCTGGGGGTATATAAGGTGTTTATAGGAGATGTTGTCGTAGAAACTCAAAAAGGGCTCATTTGATTGGAAATCGAAAAGTCTAGTGCCCTATTTGATAGTCGAAAGTTATTGGAAGGCTTGACATTTTTATTGTAAAGATCGACGCGGGTATAATGTATTATTTTTTTGTTGTTGTTATTGTTTAGACCAGGGCACTTTGTATCAAAGGAGTTGTCGTTGGAACTTCGAAAAGGGCTCATTCAATTGAAAATAGAAAGGGCTGATGCCATTTTTATTGTCGAAAGTGACTGGAGGGAAACTAAGCCTCCTTCCACACCCACCCTCTCATTTGACTTTTTGTTTAAAAACTACATGTTACCATAAGATTAAATCAAAATGCACACCTTTAATACTAACTCCCAACAATCCGCCTCAGCAGTGTCCTAAGAATAACGGAGGATATTATTTTCAAACTTTTGGGGCTGCTTCTGGTCTTAAAATTTAACCAAATCAAAATAGCGTAAGTGTATCCAAGCTATCAATGAAAGTAAACAGATTTTTTTGCGAATGGTATCAAGTTTTCCATTTCAGGTCAACTAGACGAGTTTTGAAACTAAATTAAATACTTCTATTTGTGTCCAGATTTTTAAGAGGATGTATATTGTCAAAAATTGCTGAAATTTTTTCTCCAGCATACAAATAGCAGGCCAAGAAATCTTTAAAGAAACTGAAAAAAAATATAAATGTTTTTACTTTTATAACTTTAATGAATCAAATAATATTAAGATTTTGATTACTAAATACCAGTATATTTATATTAAACTTACAATGCACACTCATTTGTATTTTTTTCAGTAAAGTGCAAATTATGTTCTGGCCTTGGGAAGGCATAGGGGTTTTGAGCCCAACTTATGTTAATTTCTGCTCGTTTTGAGTTTGACTCGGTTATTTATCGTAATTTCTGTTCGTTTTGAGTTTCATCCATTTATCGATGCTGATTTGTGGTAGTTTCACGCTTGGTAGATTATTTTATTTTATCTTTGCTCAATTTTTGTTTAATGGAGCTCTTTACTTTTCTTTGAAAAACTTATTTTGTGTAAAAAGTTTTTTTTTAATTAATCAGCATAATAAGTCGATTCTGTTGATATAGCTATTTGTATCAAAATTCCGTTTTTAGTTACTATTGAGGCGGGTCACTTCTTACTTACAGTTCGTTACTACGAACTGTTTTATTGGAAAGAAATGTTAAAATTAAACTGAATATTTTATGTATAATGATATTAATTGCTGAAAGCTTATATATATATATATATATATATATATATATATATATATATATATATATATATATATATATATATATATATATATATGTGTATATATATGTGTGTATATTTATATATACATATTATATATATATATATATATTTAATATGTATTTATATAATTTATATATATATATATATATATATATATATATATATATATATATATATATATATATATATATATATATATATATATATATATATATATATATATATATATATATATATATATATATATATATATATATATATATATATATATATATATATATATATATATATATATATATATATATATATATGTGTGTGTGTGTGTGTGTGTGTGTAATTTAATATACATATTAAATAATTAATATATAATATATATATGGTTTTTCTAATTAGCACAAAAAAATCTTTGTAACATAATTTGTTTTCAATAAAGCGCCAATGACGCATCAGATTTTATACTTTTATAGCTAGGGAAGAGGGCAGTAACCAAACTCTTGTTTGTAGTGATTTTGCTGGTTTTAAGCTTAATTTGTATATTCAATTTTAGTTTTACTGTTTTCAAGATCTATTCATTCATTTATGTTAGTACCTGTTGTAATGTTTGTTTGCTATGATTGTTTATTATAATTCTGTTAGTTTCGGGATTCATTTATTCTTTAATAGTAATTTCTGGTTGTTTTGAGTTTGAATTGTTATAGGAATTAATTTGTGCTTATCTTAAGATTAATACGACCTTTATTTTTCTTCAAAAACTTCTTTTTCGGATAGTTTTGTTTTTAATTAATTAAAAAACAGTTTTGTGTGGCGCAAATAAGTTGAAATAGTAATGAAGTTTACGTGAATGAAAATTACTGTCAAGGAAAAATAGGAGGGATTCACCTAAAACAAGAAATTCATAAAATAGAGAATATTTAACTTTAGGGAGTATTAATAATTGTCTGAAACGACCAAAAAGACTTTCCGGAAGATTTCGGCTGCCATCAGTCAAAGGGTGGGATTAGATTTTTGGTTCTAGAATAAATGGCACCTTTTCATATCCTAAGTAAGAGAATTTTACATCACTTCAATCAATTAACTTTGGTAACTAAACTATTTTTTTTTAATGACGGAGACAAAATATGCATATAAGCAAAAGCACAAAATATAATAATTAAAAATGGAACTTTGTGTTTGATTTTGATAACCTTGCCAGCTTTACCAGATATGGCATTTTTAATGGAGTGTTTCTTAGTTTCATTTTCTGCATTTTGTTCGAATCCTGTTTTTCCCCATACATCCTATCATTTGACACCAGATAATTTTCTGCTATTGATGCAGCCAGAATTGCTTTTTTGTCCTTCTGAAGGTAATGTACTATAGTCCAAGATGGCTAATTAGCTAATTAGTTAATTAAACACCAGCCATAGAATAATGTGTGAACTTAACAGCCAACTAACATTGCTCATTGATGTAACAGGAGCATATGGTCTGTCGCTGTAAATTTCTTCTGAATGAACCTAAGAATAATTCTGATGAAGGAGTTGTCGTAAATGGTTCAAAAGCGATTCATTTATCATGGGTAGGAAATGGATAATGACGTTCAAAATTGTCGAAAGTATTGAGTTGGGAAAAAGCCCCCCTCCCCAAGCCCATTCTTCCCCCAAATACATCCCGTCACAATTGTACTTTAGCTATGTCGGTCTGGGGAGGTGCTTTACAGATATATAATGGGTTTTTGAGGAGGACACTCCCCCACAACCCTTAGGGCAAAGGTTTTAAGATACGCCCTGGGGGCATCTAAGGTTTTTTATAGAAGGTGTTGTCGTAGAAACTTCAAAACAGGCTCATTCAATTGGAAATTGAACACTCCCCCCCCAGCCCTCAGGGCAAGGGTTTTAAGTTATGGAAATTAGGTCTTTGAGGATGAAAACCCCCTCACAGCTCTCAAGACAAGGATTGTAAGTTATGCCTTGGGGGCATATAAAGTTTTTATATAAAGCGTTGTCGTTGAAACTTCAAAAAGGACTCATTTGATTAGAAATGGAAATGGCTTTTGCCCTTTTTAATAGTCGAAAGTAATTGGAAGGCAACTAACACCCCTTTCACGCCCACCATTTCCCCAAACACATCCAATCAAAATTTGGAAATAGCCAGTTCGTCCCACGCAGTTAAAGTTCAGGAAATTATACGTTTGAGCATGACACTCTACTCACAGTCTTCAGGGAAAAGGTTTTAAGTTATGCCCTGTGAGCATATAAGTTTCTATTAAAATCTTTGTCGTAGAAACTTGAAAAAGGGCTCATTTGATTGGAAAATCAAAGGTCTAGTGCCCTTTTTAATATTCCAAAGTGATTTGAGGGCAACTAGCCCCCCCCTCTTTCGCTCACCTTTTCCTCAAACACATCCAATCAAAATTTTTAGATAGCCATTTTGTTCAGTGTTGTGGATTTCCAGATAGAAATTATGTTTTTGAGGAGGACACTCCCCAAAGCCCTCAGGGCAAGGGTTGTATGTTATGCCCCAGGGGGTATATAAGGTTTTTACTGAACGCGTCGTCGTAGAAACTTCAAAAAGGGCTCATTCGATTGGAAATTGAAATGCCTAGTGCCCTTTTTAATAGTCGAAAGTGATTGGAAGGCAACTAACACCCCTTCCACGCCCACCACTTCCCCAAATATATTCAATCAAAATTTTTAGATAGTCATTTTGTTCCACGCAGTTTAAAGCTCACGAAATTATACGTTTGAGCAGGACACTCCCCACACAGTCTTCAGGGCAAGGGTTATAATGCCCTGGGAGAATATAAGATTTTTATTGAAATGTTTGTCGCAGAAACTTGAAAAAGGGCTCTTTCGATTGGAAATGCAAAGGGCTAGTGCCCTTTTTATTAGTCGAAAGTGATTTGGGGGCAACTAACCCCCCTCTCACGCCCACCTTTTTCCCAAACACATCCAATCAAAATTTTTTTAAGATAGCCATTTTATTGAACGCAGTTGATAGTTTTGGAAATTAGGTCTTTAAGGATAACAACCCTAACAACCCTCAGGGCAAGGGTTTTAAGTTATGCCCTGGGAGCATGTAAGGTTTTTTATTGAAATTGATGTTGAAAAACATCCAAAAGGGATCATTCAATTGAAAATTGAAAGGGCTAGTGTCCTTTTAATAGTCAAAATTTATTGAAGGGCAACTAACCCCCCTCTCACGCCCACCATTTCCCCAAACACGTCCAATCAAAAATTTGAGATATCCATTTTGTTCAACGTAGTCAAAAGTTCTGGAAATTAGGTCTTTTAGGATGATAACCCCATCAGAGCTTTCAGTGCAGGGGTTGTAAGTTATGCCCTGGGGGCATATAAGGTTTATATAGAAAGTTGTTGTAGAAATTTCAAAAGGGGCTCATTTGATCAGAAATTGAGATTTGTCCTTTTTAATAGTCGAAAGTGAATGGAGAGTAATTACCCCCCCCCTCTCCTACGCGCTCTATTTCCCCAAACACATTCAATCAAAGTTTAGAGATAGCCATTTTGTTCAACGTAGTTGAAAGTTCTGGAAATTATGTATTTAAGGATGACAAACCCCCCAGAGTCCCCAGGGCGAAGGTTGTAAGTTATGCCCTGGGGGCATATAAGGTTCTTAATGATAGAGTTATCGTAAAAATTTCAAAAGGGGATCATTCAATTGGAAATTGAGAGGGCTCGTGCCCTTCTTAATAGTTGAAAGTGATTAGACGGTAACTAACCCCTTTCTTACGTCCACCATTTCCCCGAGTACATCCAATCAAAATTTTTCAGATAGCCATTGTTTTCAACAAAGAAGAAAGTTCTGGAAATTAGGTCTGTGAGGATGAACCCCCCCCCCCCCCCACAGCCCTCAGGGTGAGGGTTGTAAGTTATCCCCTGGGGGCTATTTATTGTTGAAAGCGGTTTTTATTGAAAGCGCTGTCGTAGAAACTTCAAAAGGGCTCATTTGATTGGAAATTGAAAGGGCTAGTGCCTTTTTTAATAGTTGAAAGTGATTGGAGAAAGACTAACGCCCCTCTCACGCCCACCATTTTCCCAGATCCAATCACATCCAATCAAAATTTAGAGATAGCCATTTTGTTTAACGTATTTGAAAGTTCTGGAAATTAGGTCTTAGAGGATGACAACCACCCTCACAGCCCTTAGGGTAAGAGTTGTAATTTATGCCCTGGGGCATATAAGGTGTTTATAGGAAGTGTTGTCGTATAAACTCAAAAAGGGTTCATTTGATTGGAAATCGAAAAGTCTAGTGCCCTATTTGATAGTCGAAAGTTATTGGAAGGCTTGACATTTTTATTGTAAAGATCGACGCGGGTATAATGTATTATTTTTTTGTCGTTGTTGTTGTTTAGACCAGGGCACTTTGTATCGAAGGAGTTGTCGTTGGAACTTCGAAAAGGGCTCATTCGATTGAAAATAGAAAGGGCTGATGCCATTTTTATTGTCGAAAGTGACTGGAGGAAAACAATTCCCCCTCCCACGCCCACCCTCCCATTTGACTTTATGTTTAAAAACTAAATGTTGCCATAAGATTAAACCAAAATGCACTGTGTTATTACTAATTCCCAATAAGGCATCTCAGCAGTATTCCAAGAACGACTGAGGGTTTTATGTTCAATCTTTTGGGGCTGCTTCTGGTCTTAAAATTTAACCAAATCAAAATAGCGTAAGTGTATCCAAGCTATCAATGAAAGTAAACAGATTTTTTTGCGAATGGTATCAAGTTTTCCATTTCAGGTCAACTAGACGAGTTTTGAAACTAAATTAAATACTTCTATTTGTGTCCAGATTTTTAAGAGGATGTATATTGTCAAAAATTGCTGAAATTTTTTCTCCAGCATACAAATAGCAGGCCAAGAAATCTTTAAAGAAACTGAAAAAAAATATAAATGTTTTTACTTTTATAACTTTAATGAATCAAATAATATTAAGATTTTGATTACTAAATATCAGTATATTTATATTAAACTTACAATGCCCATTCATTTGTATTTTTTTCAGTAAAGTGCAAATTATATTCTGGCCTTGGGAAGGCATAGGGGTTTTGAGCCCAACTTATGTTAATTTCTGCTCGTTTTGAGTTTGACTCGGTTATTTATCGTAATTTCTGTTCGTTTTGAGTTTCATCCATTTATCGATGCTGATTTGTGGTAGTTTCACGCTTGGTAGATTATTTTATTTTATCTTTGCTCAATTTTTGTTTAATGGAGCTCTTTACTTTTCTTTGAAAAACTTATTTTGTGTAAAAAGTTTTTTTTTAATTAATCAGCATAATAAGTCGATTCTGTTGATATAGCTATTTGTATCAAAATTCCGTTTTTAGTTACTATTGAGGCGGGTCACTTCTTACTTACAGTTCGTTACTACGAACTGTTTTATTGGAAAGAAATGTTAAAATTAAACTGAATATTTTATGTATAATGATATTAATTGCTGAAAGCTTATATATATATATATATATATATATATATATATATATATATATATATATATATATATATATATATATATATATATATGTGTATATATATGTGTGTATATATATATATATACTATATTATATATATATATATATATATATATATTTATATAATATATATATATATATATATATATATATATATATATATATATATATATATATATATATATATATATATATATATATATATATATATATATATATATATATATATATATATATATATATATATATATATATATATATATATATATATATATATATATATATATATATATATATATATATATATGTGTGTGTGTGTGTGTGTGTGTGTAATTTAATATACATATTAAATAATTAATATATAATATATATATGGTTTTTCTAATTAGCACAAAAAAATCTTTGTAACATAATTTGTTTTCAATAAAGCGCCAATGACGCATCAGATTTTATACTTTTATAGCTAGGGAAGAGGGCAGTAACCAAACTCTTGTTTGTAGTGATTTTGCTGGTTTTAAGCTTAATTTGTATATTCAATTTTAGTTTTACTGTTTTCAAGATCTATTCATTCATTTATGTTAGTACCTGTTGTAATGTTTGTTTGCTATGATTGTTTATTATAATTCTGTTAGTTTCGGGATTCATTTATTCTTTAATAGTAATTTCTGGTTGTTTTGAGTTTGAATTGTTATAGGAATTAATTTGTGCTTATCTTAAGATTAATACGACCTTTATTTTTCTTCAAAAACTTCTTTTTCGGATAGTTTTGTTTTTAATTAATTAAAAAACAGTTTTGTGTGGCGCAAATAAGTTGAAATAGTAATGAAGTTTACGTGAATGAAAATTACTGTCAAGGAAAAATAGGAGGGATTCACCTAAAACAAGAAATTCATAAAATAGAGAATATTTAACTTTAGGGAGTATTAATAATTGTCTGAAACGACCAAAAAGACTTTCCGGAAGATTTCGGCTGCCATCAGTCAAAGGGTGGGATTAGATTTTTGGTTCTAGAATAAATGGCACCTTTTCATATCCTAAGTAAGAGAATTTTACATCACTTCAATCAATTAACTTTGGTAACTAAACTATTTTTTTTTAATGACGGAGACAAAATATGCATATAAGCAAAAGCACAAAATATAATAATTAAAAATGGAACTTTGTGTTTGATTTTGATAACCTTGCCAGCTTTACCAGATATGGCATTTTTAATGGAGTGTTTCTTAGTTTCATTTTCTGCATTTTGTTCGAATCCTGTTTTTCCCCATACATCCTATCATTTGACACCAGATAATTTTCTGCTATTGATGCAGCCAGAATTGCTTTTTTGTCCTTCTGAAGGTAATGTACTATAGTCCAAGATGGCTAATTAGCTAATTAGTTAATTAAACACCAGCCATAGAATAATGTGTGAACTTAACAGCCAACTAACATTGCTCATTGATGTAACAGGAGCATATGGTCTGTCGCTGTAAATTTCTTCTGAATGAACCTAAGAATTAATTCTGACAAGCAGAACTTATTTTATCAATTTGCTGAACACTTCAATGGTTTGATCAGATCAGTAGATTATTTTTAGTAGCTGGGATCAGAAACCTGGTCACATCACCTTGAACATATGACCAAATCCCTAGATTATTCTAAGAACATGGCATCAGAAACCTAATCAAATCCCTTTGAACATGTGATCGAAACACTTGATTATTTTATGAAACAATCAAGTAGTTAACACAAGGTATTAACACATCTGGTGTTCAGCAAACATCCCCTTCAGCACTCCCTGAAAGTTTCAACTAAATACCAATAATCATTCCGAACTAAATATTAAAAGAAAAACTAAATCTGAATTCAAATCTTATTTGCGAAGCGTCCGATATAAGGGTAAGGAATTTCCGAAAAATCCTCGGCAATGGAGTGAAGTGGTGAATTCTAGTAAGCTAAACCCGACTGATTCCTTCAGTTTAATTCATGGTGATTCATGGGTTAGTCATTACTCGACAAGTTTCAGTACAGTAAATTGTTCAGTCTACTCCAGGTTTTGTAGATTGCTTGATTCAGTTATTCCGCGTAGACTACGCCACAAAGATATTATCCCTATTAGTGCTGAGTCTGTTGTGAAAAGCATTAAAAAACTAAAATCTAAGTCTGTCTATTTGGATTGAATTTGTGTTGAACATTTAAGAATCGATTCTCCCGAGTTGATTAGACATCTGCAACTACTTTTTCAGATGTGTGTTAGTAGCTCACTAGTGCCTGAGTCTTTCCTGTGTGGTACTGTTACCTCTGTTCCGAAGTGAGGGAGGGATCCGCTTAATTGTGGATCATACCGCCCAATCACTGTAGCGTGTGATTTAAGTAAACTATTTGAATATATATTGCTCCCATTTATTCAAGATAAGGTGGATTATGACGCAAATCAGTTCGGTTTTATGTCGCGTATAGGATGCCAGCATGCCCACCGTATACTTGAAAAGGTGTTACAAGAAGCACATCGTTGAAACACGGAAGTTCACTTTTGTGCGTTAGACCTATGTAAAGCTTTCGATACTGTTTGTCACTCTCAGGCATGGTTTTCTCTGGCACGTTTGGGTATAAATAGTTCAATTATTTGTGTACTTCGGTTTTGGTACCAGAATTCATTTATTCAGTTGAGGCAGGGCTCCCGGGCCTTTGGCAAAATCCCAGTTAGATCTGGGGTCCGTCAGGGTGGTGTGCTTTCACCTCATATTTTTAAAGCTTGTTTATTGAAAGTTCTTATTATGATATCGCTTTCTTACTCTTCAGGGTTGTAAAACGTCTCCAATATTGCATATACGGATGATCTTATGCTTGTTAGCAGGTCAAACTTTACATTAATGAAGTGTGTGCTACTAGTATTGCGGCTGTATGGGAAGGTCGGATTAACCATCAACGCTGATAAATGCGAATATTTAGTGCTTAATTCAAAATCGTCAGCGACGCCGCTTGATTGCGGCGTATTTTCTGTAAAAAGTGTTGAATCTTTTCGATGGCTTGGGATCAGTATTTACAAATCGCTTACCTTATTTCGTTTCCAGGCATTGAGTGATATTAAAGAGAAGCTGAAACTGGGGTATGCCAAAATTGTCCCCAACAGGGGAAGATATAACAGAAAAGTAGTGGCTAAATTTGCCTCGAGAGTTTGTGATCATGCAGTTTTGGTCCCAGCTGGCCGTCACATACTGTTACGGGATATTAACAATCCTAAACCTATGTATTCCCGATCTTTCAAGTTTTTATTTTATCTATCTCGCATGTACAGTAATAGAAAGATGATATGGATTTTCGGCGCTCCGGATCTTGTAAATTGTTTTGTCAGACACAGTAGCCGTCTTCAAGAGAACATTTATGCTACTTTGGGTGTTAACCACCCACTTATCCTGGTAGCCACCGCGCATTGTGTTTAATATTTATTTTTTGTGTTGTTTTTAAATGTAACTTTGTGTTTTTTTTTTGTTTTTTTTTTCTCTTTTCTTGTGTTACTCCACTTCATTTTCTGTATAGTGGGTCAATAATAAATTATTATTATTATTATTAAAACTTAATATGTGATATTAAGTTTTGTTTTAGTTCAGTAGCCCCACAATCCTTTTGACAACCCATATCTACACAGGGTCCATTAATCTCGTTCAACATCCCCCTTAAAATGCCATGAAAGTTTTATCTTAGTATCCATATCTGTTCCTGAAATATTTCAAATGCGTCCTTTTGACCATTTGGGTGCATATAGCGTCTTTTGATTTAGGTCAAAAAACCCTCCCCAATATTACCTGGAACTTTCAACTTAATACCCTTAGTCGTTCATAAGATATTACTTATACGTCCTTTTGACGAGCTGGAGGTACACCGTGTCTTTCGATTAGCTCATCATCCCGCTATATGTAACCTTAATGTTTCAACGAAATGCCTATAGCCAATCCTGAGATATTGCAGATACATCCTTTTGACCATTATGGTGCTATTTCAACATTCCCTGAAAGTTGCAACTGAATATCGTTAGCTGTTTCTAAGAAATTACAAATACGGCTTTTTGACAACCGGGATGCACTTGGTATCTTTTGATTTAGTTCAAAAACACCCTCAACATTCTCTGGGAGTTTCAAGTTAATATCTTTTGCCGTTCCTGATATATCACACATACGCCCTTGACTGGAATTTCAGCTTAATACCTTAAAGCGCTCCTGAGATATTGTAAATGCGCCCTTCTAACAACCTGAATGCAAATAGTGTCCATTGATTTACTTCAAAATGCCCCATTAATTTCAAATTAGCCTCCTTAGCTGTTTTTGATATATTACAGATGCGTCGTTTTGAAAATATGAAAGCTTGTAAGGTCTTTTGATTTAGCTCAACATCCCCCTCTACGTAAACTGCAATTTGCACCTTAGTATCCTTAGACGTTTTTGAGATACTGCACATATGACTTTTCGACATCATGAATGCACTTGGCACCATCTGTTTTAGACCAACATTCCCCTCAACAAGTCCTGGAAACAAGGTTGTTTTCAGGAGGGGGAGGGTTAGGGGGTTTGAACCCCCCCCCCCCTCCCCACAAAACGAAAAATGTTTGACTGACACATCAAAACGTAATAAAGCTGCATAAAAATTATTGATGCGGTTAATACAATAATCCCCCCCCTCCTAACAAAATCCTGGATACGGTCCGGCCAGTAAGCATCAGCTTAATACCCTTAAGTGTCTATAAGACATTGCGGGTGTGCCCTTTCGACAACCTTGATTAATTTAGTGTCGCTTGATTTAGTTTTACATCCCTCTAAGCATGCACTGAAAAAGTTTCAACTTAATACCTTTAACTCTTCCTAAGAAATTGCAGATTCGCCTTTTTGCCAATCTGGATTCACATAGTATCCTTTGATAGGTTAAACATCCCCCTCAACATACCCTAAAAGTTCCAACTTTATATCCTCAGCTGTTGCAGAGATATTACAGGTAGGCCTTTTTAACAACCTGTGTACACATTGTACCTTTCAAACATCAAAGTTTCACCTTAATGCTTTTGGTGGTTTCCCTGGATCAAATATACTCCCATTTTCTGAAAAAATGCTATATGTAAACAATGGACAACTTGCTTTGTTTAAAGCTCTTTCCCCACTGTCTTTAGGGGGTCATTTAATCTCTTAAGTTATAATTAATGGCTTTCCGACCATTTTGAATATAATTGTTGTTTCAACATTTTGGTCAGACGTTTATGATGGTTGACGGGGAGGGGTAGACAACAACAAAGGGCGTGGAAAGGGCGCTGGTTTCCCACCAATATATTTTGACTCTTAAAAAGAGCACTAGAACTTTCAATTTCGAACCGAATGAGACACTTTCAAAGGTTCTGCGACAACTCATTCCATGTGAAGTGGGTTGGTGGAAAAAAAAACTAATAATACATTGAAACCATATCGCTCTTCACTTAGACAGTACGATTACGCTGCCTGTGAATGCACTATCCAATATCAGACAACTCTATTGTAGGGGGTTTCAAGCCCCTGTCTACAAGAATATAAAGTTTGTTTTTATTTTAGCGAGACGGATGGTCACGGAGGCAAATTTATTTGTGTTTTTTTACCCCAGGGGTGATCGAACCAATCGCCTTAGAATATCAGCGGAGGGTTCAATAGAAAGGAAACTGAAATTTCTACTGACCTTTTTAAGTAACAAATAAATTGCAGGCCTACAGCAGCAAGTAGGGTTTTCTGTCATTTTGTGGTACAAAACGACAACTATAGGCCTAAGTGCACCAAAACGCCATTGAGTGAAAATACTGATGAAGCCAATCGATTTAATATTACCAAAAAGTTATAAAATAAGATTTCGAGTTTATCCAGGTTGTCTTAAGGGCGTATATGCAATATCTTAGGAACGGCTAAGGGTACTAAGTTGAAAGATCAGAGAATGTTGAGGAGGATGTTGAGCTAAATCGAAAGACACTATTTGCATCCAGGTTTTCAAAAGGGCGTATAGGAATAGCTAGTGTTATTACATTGACTTCTAACTTCCACTTGACTTCGATATTAAGTCTAACCTCCAGGGGATGCTCAACTGAATCGCAACATTTAGGTGTATCGAGGTTGTCATAAGGGCATACCTGCAATACCTAAAAAACCGCTAAGGATATTGAATTGTAACTTTCAGAGAATACTTAGAGGGCTTTTGATTTAAACCAAAAACCACAGTGTGTCCATCTAGGTTTTTAAAAAGGTATGGCTGCAATATCTTAGGAATGGTTAAGGGCATTAAGTTGGAACTTTCAAGGAATGTTGAGGGGTGTGTTGAGCTAAATCAAAAGACAATACTTACATCCAGGTTTTCAAAACAGAGTATTCTCAGCATCTCAGGAACACCTAACTTTGTTAAGTTGAAACTTTCAGAGAGCGTTGAGGAGGAAGTTTGGATCTAATCAAAAGAGACTCCATGCATGCAGACTGTCAAAAGGGCGTATCTGTGATACATCAAGAACGGCTTAGGGTATTAAATTGGAGCTTTCAGAACATGTTGAACTAAATCAAAAGACACTAAATACACCCAAGGTTGTCAAAAGAGCGCTTTGGAATTATCTCAGGAACGACTAAGGGTACTAAGTTGAAACTTTTTGGAGATGTTGAACTAGATCATAATATGCTGCGTGCATCCAGGTTCTCAAAAGGGCATATCTACAATACCTCAGAAACGGCTATGGCAATTAAATCGAACTTTAAGTGAATGTTGAAGGGAGGCGTTGTGCTAAATCAAAAGAAATTATATGCATCAAGGTTAGCAAAACGGTGTATGTGCAATATCAAAGAAACGGCCTTGGGTATTAAGTTGAAACTTTCTGGAATGTTGAGTGGTAGGTTGAACTAAACCAAGAGACACAATGTACGTCCGTATCGTCCGGACGGTGTATCTACAAAATCTCAAGAATGGCTAAGTGATTTGAAGTTGAAATGTTCATATAACCTTCAGGAAGGTATTGAACTAAATAAAAATACTTTGAGTGCATCCAGGTTGTCTAAATGGCATATCTGCAATACTTCATGAACGGTTTGCGGTAAAAATTAAAACTTTCAGGGGAAGCTAAAGAAAAACTAAATAAAAAATTACCACGTGCATCCATGTTATCAAAAGGGCGTGTCTGCACAATACCTTTGGAACGGCTAACGTTATGAAATTGAAATATTCAGGGGATGTTGAGCTAAATCATAAGACAAGGAAAAGTAACTGGTAACCACAAGATCATAATTTTCTATTGAACTGGTAAAACAGCTAAATCATAAGACAAGGAAAAGTAACTGGTAACCACAAGAGCTTAATTTTCCGTTGAACTGGTAAAACAGCTCTACGATTGTCCCGCCAGATGCAGTGTATCGCCAAATTGCACGATTGAAATTCTACTGTCTATGGAGCTAAATTGTGGAATTAAAAACACATAATATATTTGTAGTACTTTTATTTTCCTTTTTATAAAAATTTTAAAAATTTATATTTACATTTTTAACAAAGAGACCTTTCATATGGTATCTATTTTCGTTGACTGGTGGCTCTGATGTATTCTAATGCTCGGAGAATGGCAGGGTGGGGCTGGGGAAGATGATCACCAGTGGGGTTAAATCCGTTTTCGTCAGCTGTGAATGTCAGAGTAATAACTTGTCCATCGGGGGCTGTGTAAGAAAAGCTACCTTCCTGGGAAACTCCTAGATCACCATCTTCATCACCTGGAAGCTCCTTAATGACACCGGATTCTGAACGAGAAACGCCATCTTCTGTCTTGAAGCTATAATGTAGCGATATTAGAATCAAACACAAGGAAAGTGAAAATGAGTTTATTAAATCAATGCTTAATACACTATAAAGATGAGTTAAAAGCACGACATAATTATATTATCCTAGAGGTCTTATAGGATCAACATTGGGGAGGATCCCCAAAACCCGAAGAAGAAACCTGAAACCTGTTGGAGAAGAAATCCGAAAACGCCTCAAAGAGCAGGCACGACCTCAATCATAGACAGCACAATAGCGCTGCCTTAGTAAAGAGCGACGCTGGCACAATGTATTATTTATTTATCCATCAAACTGAGGTTTGTCCCATCGAGGCCACGGCTTCTCCGCTATCTCTTTTTTTATTTACCATTCCGAAATTAAGCCCTTACTTTACGTCCTCGCCAAGTAGTTTGTTCCTATGTGGCTATGTATACATATACCTGCATATGGAAGATATAAGGGGAGGGAATTCTTCCCTCAGAAATTTGAAAATGTTGGCTGAAAAAATTTGGTAAGGTAATATTTTTAGTTTCGAAATAGGGGATACTACCTCTCGAAAAAAAAAACTGGGCTAAAAACATAATTTTACAAATTTTTGATTTTCCTCCTCCTCTCCACTCGAGGAAAGATTACCCGGACACGTTCATAAATAGATTTTCCAAAACGTGAATATGTTCAGTTTTAGGGCACTATTTTTCTAATTTTTTTGGAGAGAAGAGTCATTCAAATAAAACTTATAGGGAAAATGAAGCCTGGAAAATGAAGAAATCGAGACAAGTTCTTGGCTTCCACTGTTCATGATTGGTTACACAGCTAACCATCCCACGTCCACTATCTAAATCATATTGTATTTGATCCTTGGAAGGGAAAGTTTCCATAGAAATTAAACAGAAAATTTCAGTCCAAAACTATAAGTAATTTAAAACAGGGAAAGATAATATGCGGTTTTAGTAAAGCTTAGGAAGAAGTAGTAAGATTTCTTTATACAAATAGGGAATTTCTTAGTGTTTTGATTATTTTTATTTGTGTGTGTGTGTGCGTGAGAGAGAGAGAGAGAGAGAGAGAGAGAGAGAGAGAGAGAGAGAGAGAGAGAGAGAGAGAGAGAGAGAGAGAGAGAGAGAGAGCGAGAGAGAGAGAGAGAGAAAGAGGGGGGAAGGAAAGAGAGTGAGGGAGAACGAGGGGAGAGAGGGAGAGAGAGAGAGATACTACTAGCATAGGCTGTACTACAATATTGACGAAAAACTCCAATTAAGTCTCATCTAAATATGGAGTTTACAAAACTAATGAAACAATCGTAAGGCTTAGACAATTAAAACCTATAAACTCTTTAATTTCTTGAGAAAATACTCTTGTGCTTCCTTTTCCTCTCTCCTCCCTTCTGAAAAAGTGATCTAATGACTCATTTGACTCGTCTGTGATTACAATTATAACTACGGTGTAATGAAAATGACTCATTTTAATAATACCATTTGTCTGTAACTGCCAAACCTTTGCTACATATGCTCAACAGATAGCTTTGTGTAACTCAGCTCCTCGCCTCCAGGGTGACGATTCCAAATATGTTCAATTACTCTTTCCCAGTGTCTCCAACTTCAGGTAATACGAGCAAACTGTGTCCTAATGAGTTTGTTTTGATACACTAAAAAGTGGAGGTGCAAGGAGGGAAGTTTAATGCAAGGAGGGGTAGCCCTTGGTACCATATTAAAATCTTCGTTTTAAAGTGGCCTTGCAGTTACAAACTGGAATTTCTTAAAATCATGTTATTAGCCCATTTCAACATTAGCACACCAAGAAATTTGATGGGGGGAGAGGGTTTCAATTAATTTTTATAATTTTCGACAGCATTTACAGAACTTATTTGAGAAAAAAGAGCCGTTAGGGTCAAATCAGCTCTACAGATACTGATACTGAAATAATGAATTTACGATCCGAATTCCTTTTATTTTAACAAAAAAGGACCATTAAAATTAATGTAATACTATGTTTTCTGTTACATGTAGGGCAAATGTTGTAGAACAAGAGCCCCTGGAATAACTTTAGTCTCCGAAACCCCATCTCCACACATTTGGGTATGCCCCTAACAATGCAGACACGATAGAAAACACATAAACTAAAACTTACGAAAATTGGTAGCTTCCATCTCCGTTCACCTCCTGTTCTTGTTCAACGATCTGTACAGGGGCCGCGTCTTGAGGAGCAGCGCATGATAGGGCTAGGACAGCGGCAAGAACAATCTAAAACATTATGTATGATTAAATAACTCATTAAAAATAGCTAGTTCATTATGACTCAGTGTCATTCAACTAGTACTACAGACAACTGGTTGCACCACCCAGCCGTCTAAGGGCAACACAGTTACGTACGTTCTTCCTCCATCCCAATATATTTAAAGTTTCCCTCTCTGGACCCTCCCAAGAAGTTCCATCTCAGCCTTTCTCTCATTTTAACTCTAGAAAGCGGGATAGAGCCATATTTTTCACACAGCTTACTGTTTGAAATACGGTCACTCATACTCACAACCAAAACTATCCGTAGACGATTCTTCTGGAAAACATATAATAAATCCTCCTTGGTCTTTCGGAGCACCCACCTTTCAGAAACATACTTAACCACTGTTATCATTGTAGCTTCTAATATTCTAATCTATGTTCGCACAATTTTCTTTGTATTATTAAAAACTTTTTTGTAAACTTTATGCTTTTAAAATATTATTCCAGTCGACCCTACTCATAACGGGACGGTAAGAGAAAATCTAGTGGGAGGGGCACACAAACTTTCCCTATCCCCTCCTATTGAAGTCACTGAGAATGGTATATCATTTCTCATTTTACCTATATTCATAGCCGTTCACTGCCCTAGCCCAGGTTCAGTCTTAATGATAGTATGTCGTGGAATCTTTTCTTCATGGCTACTCTACTTCATTTATTTATTTTATACGCGTATTTGAAGTTGTAAATTTGGCTAAACCAGGTCACGCATAATAAACATAAAGTAAGGGATACCTATCGAGCTGCTTTTCAAAATAACTTTCTTAAGATCCTGTTAATTGTAAAATAAAGCTACCGAAATCAACTGATTTCTGTATCCAATAAATATAACATAAATAATTATAAAAAGTTAAAAATGAAAGGGAAAAATTACAACTCTTGAAAAACAATCCGTAAAAATTGCACAAGGATTGTTTTCTTATAGACCAAGAGTTTAGTAAAAAAGTATTGTTGTAACGTTAAAGACATGTTTACTTCAAATAGTCCCCTACTTTGTGCCGCAATATGTGCAACAGCGCGAGTTGTTCCACCGGGTGTGGTGCACCTACGGCCTTTTCGTACTACGTATGGCACACGAAGTACCACTCACGAAAAAGTTTCACTGCATGTGGGGTACACCATCAGTTATACTTTCCTTTTGAAGTTGGCGATCCCTCGGTTTATATTAGTCATTTTGGTACTTATTGCCGTTAAAAAAAGAACGTTATTTATTCTGTATTTTATTCGTAAAACTTTAGAGCTAAATTGAAGTAAATATCGGTTTTACATTTACCATTAAACTGTGGCTTATTTAAAGCCTCGCAAGTTACACTGTTCAGTTTAGTGAAACTTCAAAGAAACATTGATCGTACATAATTATATTCCTTCATCAATAATTAATAAACTTCCAGGAATTTTCTTTGCACCTATGATGGGTTTTTGAGAATATTTCTGATACCAATTGCATGCCATTGACTAGTTGGATTAACTACTTAAATACTGTATCTAAAATAAGCTATTTGAGCAATTAGAAAATATATTTATAGATTGCACTGGTGTGTTATTTTTTTGGAAAAAGGAACAAAAACGAGGTATTTTTAAAAATCTAAGTGGGATTTATTTTACGCTTTATACCGACTACACTGTTGTTCTTGATCTGCTTAAAACTGGTATTTTCCGTGTCCGCTCGGAGATAATCAGCTTGGCCTGAGTGAGATAAACTATTATGCATGTATATTTTAATAAAATACTTAATATATAGAGTTGGTTAGGTTAGGTATTTAATATGATGCATTCTGGGCGACCTGCTTTCCATAATTCTCTCTTGTAATTTCAATAATTTTGTTACTAAAGTATTATATTTTCATTGTGATTAACTTGTGATTCCATTGTGATTAACTTAATTTTCATTGTAATTTTTGTTATTTCATTGTGATTAATCTAACTTCACTTCTTGAGTGTGGTCGGCATAAAACATAAGTACCTTTTTTTCGATTTCTTTAATGAACTAGCGAAAAAGGTATTTTTGAAAATTTAGGAAGGCAATTGCCCCTCCCCCGTAACTGGCCCCCGCCCAAATAATTACTCAAATTAAAATAATATCCAGACAAATCCTACTATTTATATCACAATGGAGACTCTCCTCTCGTCCCATCTTTTCTTAATCACTAATCTTTTCACTAACAAAGTCTGGAATTAAAAGTACGATATAAGTCATTTTGGTCGAAAATGAGCTATGCATGGGGTAACTGAACACGAGGAATTGAATGGTGCAGTCAGAATCGTCCTATCTTGACCCATTATGAAGATAAAAAGAGATATAAGCCTCTATGTGGTATTCTCATTTTTTTTTATCAGGTCTTGCTCCAATTCAGAATGACAGAAGAGGATTATCTTATGGAGCTATAACAGGGGGACCTGGCATATGTCTCCTTTTTTGTTGAGGAAAAAGGAGATATACACCATAAAACGGAATGATTTTGAGTTTGTTCCGAATACCTGAATTTGATTTATACCACTGAAAAGAGCATAAAAAGTTCGTTTAGAATATGTTTTTTTTATCCCCATTAGCCTCATTTTTCAGAGCTACCACAGCCAACAAACTTTTTTCCCTCTTTTTGCTCTCCTGTAGAGTTACAAAAATATTACATGTCGCACTTATAATTATCACAGCCGATCAGTAAAAATATTCCTAATGAGCGCAATGGCTACTTAATTTTGGCTTCTCTTTTTGCTACTTCTAAACTGGTTTTAAAACCGGTTGCTCCACAACTTGATTCATTCATAAACAAACTGGATACGAATGTAAACAGAACCTTGACCAAGGGTTCATTGAATTTACTGATGGATCCTGCCAAAATTCGCTTTTTTCAAACTTTTATGTCCAAGACTTTTATAATTAAAATTCAGCTTTAAAATTAGGTTCATTTTTAGGGATTTATTTATTTCTAGAGGAGAGGTAGGAGGGTTTCCTGATTTTATTTTAGATTGAATTGGCTTTAACTTAGAAAAATCTGACAAAAAAAGAAGGAAATCAACACTACAAATAAACTTAATATTTCTACGAAGCAAGTACAAAACAGAGAGAACTTCAGACTGGTTCGTTTTCTTGAAATACTTGGTTATACAATTTTTACTACCATTCCCTACAGGTTCCATATGATACACCTCTTTTACATTTTTTCAAAAAAGAAGTTGAACTTTAAGAAGTCTTTAATCAAGGGTCAACATGTTTTTTTTTGTCTCAATGCACAAATATTTTTTTCGGTATTGAAAATTACCGAAAAATACCGAAATACCGAAAATACCGAAAAAATATTAAAATATTTATATTTAATATTTTTTTCGGTGTTGGTACATTAAACGCACTCTTTTATATACTGCTAAAGAAGTAAAGTTTGGTTAAAGCTAATGAATATAGGATGCAATACATAATAGTTTAGAAGCAAATTTGGGCTACATATTTGCACATTAGGAGGGGGGGGGTAAAGCATACCATATATTAAATACGTAACCTAACCTAACCTGGATACCTCCCCCCCTAAACCCCAAAAAACAACAGTTTAAATATCGTAAACGCAATGAAAACTACTCTATGCATTCCAAATCTTAATAGAGGGTATTGAACTAACCAGTCTGGCGGGTATCTGTCACGCTGTCTGTTGCATCTCCAGTTTGGCATTCCATATACAGTATATAAAAGAGTACGTTTAATGCACTTATACCTTTTTTTCTATTATATGCAGTCACAATCAAGATAGTATTACTCCCACCAAATAAAAGAAAAAGAAGCAATAAAAAATTAAAAAAATCAAAGACTAAAAATAAAGTTGTTATTTATCGAACTAAAAGATGCTACTCAAAATGTTAATGAAAAAGATCATTTGTTATACAACGGCAGATTTGCGGTAAATAACGCTATATGTGTATGAAAGTATAAATGCAAGTAGGCCTACAGCACTTAGCCTTTACAACGTTGGTACTGAGTTTCACGAGGGCTTTGGATCATGGACGTCGGCATAAGGGGCGCAAGGGGGTAATGCCTCCCCCTGGGAAACACGGAGAAATTTACAAAAGTTATATAGAAATAGGAAATTGAAAATGTTCCTATCTAAATCTTGGTAAAATAAAGGTCTTGGTAACAACTGCCCCTCCCCCTTGGAAATGTGCTTTTGAACTTATTGGTTGGACTACACCCTTTGAATTTAATAATCTTTGAAGTGAACTTTTTATGTGGGGGCTAGCAGCCCACCTCACCCCAAAAACCATCCGAGGGTAGTTCGGACGCATGATCTTCCTTTCAAATATTACCTATGAGGTATAGCAATAATTGATACTTTGGATGATCAAACATATACGATCCTAATAAATAGCTAAAATCTTAAATTAACCCAGAAAATACAAGAAAGGTTTCAGCAAGGTTTTTGTTGTACTTTAGGATGAATAATTAAATCAAAGAAAGGAGTTGAGAAACTACAAACACCTTGGGGGTTTATTGAGGGTTTGATGTTTTTAAAGAATAAAGACTAAATATAATTAATTTACAAAGTATAATTATGTTGCTGTTACTTTTTCTACCCAACCTCGCATTTAAACAATGTAAATACACCCTTGTCAAATGCTAAATAGCGGTGGCTACCAAATACAAGTTTTACTTGACATGAACACACGCGAGGTGGGAAGAAATAACCTACGTACAATTTGAGTACTTGCCCTTTACGAGCATTTTTTCAAAGCACATTATAAGGCCCAAAATTGCTTAGCCACAAAAATATACAGATTTTGAACTATTAAACCCATACCCTACAGGGAAATGCTCTGACCCAACCCCCTTTCTCTAAAGGTCTATGCACTGTTGAATGGTACGGCTAATATCAAATGGTCTTTGGCTAAGACTGCTGTAGCTAATCTAGAAACAAAATTAACGAAAAAAAATACACTTACAAAGACCTTCATATTGCTTTATCAATGAAAAACTGATGCCATTGTCATCTTAAGATTTGCTTATATAGTCAAAATAATAGTTGCTCTTCTTCCAAGGACAATTGCTTCGTTGTGGAAGAAGATTCTTGAAAATCATATGTGAATGTAGGAGTCGTCTTGACCTTAGGGCTTTTTTGGATCATCTTTGCAAGCATAGAATTTGGGAAGGTAGTAACAGGAAATTAAAAACACTATTTGGTTTACAGAATTCTTACAATACACATACATTAAAAATTAAGTCCAGCGCTTTGATGGAACTAAATAAAAAAAGGTTTCTGCAACTGAAAGTAAAGAGCAGCATTGAAACTTGAAACGAACAGATTGAAGCGGTCGTTTTTAAAGAATTGGGACAAAAGTCAAAATTTAGCGTAAAGAGTCGGGATTTGAGGAGGGAGCTACCCCCCTCATGTACGAAAAAATTTGTCCGTTTTAAGTTGCAATGTTGCTCCTTACTTTCAGTTGAAAAACTTGTTTTTTATTTAATTTCTGGTCGTTTTATAAATCTTGCCCGGGCTTAACCAAGGTAATATGTGCGCAATCACATCTTAGTTTAAGCCCTGGTTTCTTGCCCTTTAAGTGTATATACTCATAATTGTAAATTGATTGGTAACGTCCTGCTTTGTCAGTTTTTCTGCTTAACGATTATAATAGTGGATTGTAATTAGATTTTTGGACCAAATTTTGAATATTTTGTCAAAGTTTTCGATGAACAGTAGTTTTATTGAATAAGTTCTTAGTAGTATTTTTCTACTAAGCAATTTCGGTTGGACAGAGAAGAGTATTTTATTCTCCTCGACTTTTGATCTTTTAGATGATTGAAGTCATCGAAACCTCTGCAATAGGGTTCTCTGATGTTTGGATACAAAAATGACCCTTCAGATGCCATTTCTGATGTTGAATTAAATAAAAAAAACAAGTTTTTTAAACTGAAAGTAAGGAGCGACATTAAAACTTAAAACGAACAGAAATTATTCCGTATATGAAAGGGGCTGTCCCCTCCTCAACCCCTCGCTCTTTACGCTAAAGTTTTTTATTGTTTTAAAAATTAAGTTGTGAGACAGAGTCAAACTTTAGCGTAAAGAGCGAGGCGTTGAGGAGGGGACAGCCCCTTTCATATACGGAATAATTTCTGTTCGTTTTAAGTGTTAATGTCGCTCCTTACTTTCCGTTTAAAACACTTGTTTTTTTTTATTTAATTTCTGATCGTTTTTTAGTTAATGCAGCTTTTATTTTGGCTCGCCGTCATTGAATAAGTAAACAAAATTTGCATAAAAATTTTACTTTTCTTTTGCTAAATGGCTGTCTCTAAATTTGGTTCTGACGTAATTTACAAATTAACTTACGTAACGAACTTCTATATTCGTATATTTTTCTTCTGGCAAAAAATACAAAGTTGGAGATTTATGCAGATATGAGCTTGAAACCTATGTTATAGGGTTTTCTGATACGCTGAATCTGTCAATGTGATTTTCATGAAAATTCTTTCACTTTTAGGGGATGTTTCCCCCCTTCGTAAAAAATCAGGTAAATTTTCTCAGGCTCGTAGCCTTTGATCAGTAATACTAAACTTAATAAAATTCATATATTTAGAATCAGCATTATAAGCCCATTCTTTTGATACATTTATTGACATCAAAGTTACGTTTTTAAAAGTTTCTATTACTATTGAGCCGTATCGCTTGTCTTTTTATTGTTTTTTTTTATTACGTATATGTTATTACGTATATGATGGGGTTCTCCCCTTAGTCAATACCACGCTCTTTACGTTAAAAGTTAAAACTTTTTTTTAATTCGCAAACCCCTGAATCACAAAGGCCGCTTAATTAGAACAGATAGATCTTTTGAAAGCACTAAAAATAACTGTAGCGTAAAGAGCGAGGTAGTGCTACTCCCATTGCTCACCCCTGCTTCCACCTACAACTTTTTTTTACATAATTTATGTCTGTTTGTTGTCAGTGAGAATGAAAAAATAGGAATTTTCTCACATTGATGGTTGTTTCATGGATGGTTATGTGTGTTGGTCAGTTTATTTGATTTTTTTCATGGATGTCAACAGTAATTTATGTCTGTTTTATGGTTTTTGTCAGTGAGAATTTGAAAAAACAGGAACTTTCTCACTTTTATGGATCTTTTTATGGTTTTTGTCAGTGAGAATGAAAAAACAGAAACTTTCTCACATTTATGTCTGTTTTCTTGGATGGTTATGTGTGTGGGTCAATTTATTTGATGTTTTTCATGGATGTCAACAGCAGTTCATGTCTGTTTTATGGTTTTTGTCAGTGAGAATGAAAAAACAGGAACTTTCTCACTTTAATGGATTATCGAGTCTAATGAGGGTCAAGGTCAATCGATCTGTTCTTGTTTGGGCACGTGTAACGACATGAGGGTGATCTACATACTCGGTCGGGGAATGTATTGATTCATGACACGGGGGGTGATTTACATAATCACTAGGGGCAATGTATTGATCTAGTACTCGAGGGGGAAGTGAATTTCCGAGAACTTGATTTACATAATCGGTGGGGGGGAGAATGTATTGATTTACGAAAGGCGAATTAAGAAACAAACATGGCTTCTTTGATCTTTAGGCTAACCTAACCTGAGAACTTGATTTACATAATCGCTAGGGGAATGTGTTGATTCACGAAAGGGGAATTAAGAAACAAACATGGCTTCATTGTTGTTTGGCTAACCTAACCTGAGAAATTGATTGCGTAATCCATTGGGAATTTTATTGATCCGATAACGGGAAACAGTTAGATCACGTGTTTCCTTCTCAGCCAATCAGAGGGCTTGCTTACATAACAATTTGACCTTGAGATTTCGTATATAACGGGCATGCAATGTGATTAAATTATCAGAAAGTATTTTGACACAGTTCAAACAACAATGGATAAATTTGATGAATTAGAAGCCATGCCAACTTCAATTTACAATGTAAGTACATTTTTTATTTTCAAATAAAATTATTTTCCTTGGTCACTATGATGCAATATGATGCAATAATTAAGCACAGACGTGATGCTATATTTTGGAGAAGTGAAACAGATTATTTTCAAATTAAGGTCTAACAATATATTTAGGACATTATGTAAAAGGGGGAGAGAGGGGGCAATACCTCGCTTCTAACAGCTTCGTTATAAGTAAATTATGTAAAAGGGAGGGGGCAATGCCTCAATTCTATCGCCATCATTGTAAAATGAAAACAAACTGTGCAAGGCTAGAAAGAAAAGTCTTTAGGAGTTGCATGAAGCTTATATTATGTGTAAATTGAATAGCATTTTAACCTATGTTTGCAAAATTTAGGTCTATAGGCCGCTGGGTTAACGATCTTTTATCTAATTTAAAGCCTATAGACTGGAACATTTAATATTTTTCTAAATGGTAAAAATAGAAACAATGATTTCTATCCTATGGCTATAGACTACTGATTGTCTAGTAAAAACGTTTGATTTCTAAGCCTAATATATGTCTCACGAAATTTTTACTTTTTGCTTTACTGAAATGAGATAAATGATTTTCTAAACAAAATTATATGGATGATGATACTAATTTTCATTCTTTAAAAAAGGGGAAAATTATTTTGATACTAATTTTCATTCTTTAAAAAAGGGGGAAATTATTTTGATACTAATTTTTTCTCTTCTTTTTAAGGCAAATAATGAAGAATTTGCAGCCCCTCCAGCTGTAACGAGAGCTAGGGGTAATACGAATAGTGAAGAATGTACCCCACATCCTAGTAAGAAAGCAAGAGAGGGTGAGGCAGCCCCTGTAAGAGCAACAGTTGTTCAATATGGCCGTTGGCCGAAACCCCCCAACTCCACGCTGCCTGACCCAATGCAGCCATCTGTGCAAGTCACTGGCTCGACTGCACAAGTCACCGGTCCTACTGTACAAATCGCAGCCCAATCTGCGCAAGAAATTAATGACTTCGGCCTGTCCGCCCTCCAACACGCACTGCCCGGACCATCTGGCGCCCAAGTGCAGCCAGGATTTGCAAATGTGAGCATTTTTTTCCTACCTATCTTATAGAAATAAATATCTATTTCTGCCAATGTTTTTCCTTTTCACTATTTTTGAACATTGTGTAAAAGTGTATCTCTGAGATATTAACCCCCCCCAACCATTATTTTCTCTACCCTCCCTCAGAGATATCTAAATGTAATTTTATTGCAAAGAAACGGCTCTTTTTTTCTAATCTTTACTATTTTGTCTGTTGCTATCTCTTCACTATCACATATAGTTTTAGATACCTTTGAAACTCTGTGAATGCTATTTTTCACATAGTTTTAAGAGAGAATTTATTCCATTTTATCCATCTGTCACATACCAGCGTTCGAATTTGCACTGAGCCTTACATCGTGCCAAGATATTAGCGAGGGGAAGCAAATTTAGCGGTCCCCGACATTTTCCTCGTCTAAAGTTCAATCTAGGAAATTAGAACACTCGCACGCGATGACTCACAATAATTATACTCATGTTTTCACTAAACCTGTGTGGAATTAGAGAAAAATATTTCAACTTTTGACGAGCATTATGTAAAGGGGGTCGGGAAGAGCTGCAGGAAGCGCCGTGTGGAGTGCCACGGGCCCGACAAGAGCCGCAGGGATGTGCCACAAGGATACGCCACGGGCCCGAAAAGCGCCACGGGACGCGCTGCCGCCCGAAAAGCACCGCAAAAAATGCCTTTGAAAACTTTGAAAATAAACTATTTTTTGAACAAATTGCTACCTTCTATGTAAAGCGTTGTTTTAGATTGTATATATCTTAAGTTGGAACTTTCAGTTGAATTAACCAAATGCTATTAAGCTGACTTTAAATAGTAATCCAAATTTTAACAGCAGGGAATATTTGAACACTTTGAAAATAAGCTATTTTTTCATTTATAGGTTGGAGCATTGGTCCCTTACTCACCATCGAAAGAAGAAGAGGAAGAACTCATTGAAGGGGCAATGGAGTTTCAGGACAATGAACCATCAGCTATCAATGACTGGCATGGTATCATTAATTCTATTGAAGTACCATCTAATATTGACGATTTTTTAGTTGATTATTTCAATGTAGAACCTGGCACAGTTGAGCAAGGTAATGTTCCTGAGGTGGACTTGAGTCCAAATACCATACAAATTTTAGAGGATTTCACAGAGAACCCTCCTCCCACTGATTATCTACTTCAAACAAGTGAAGTGGAGCATACCCCAAATATTGTTGAACAACTTGGGGGAGGGGTGATATACAAGAGGGGGGTACAACTTTTCCCGATTTTCAATTGTCGAATATAATTTTAAATAATATAGTTGTTGTCACTGCGACGTTTGGGGATCCCTTTAATACACTAATGGGGGAAAATTTTGTTTTTGATCCTGTAGAAATTGTGCATGACTATGTAGATAAAATTCGCGCGCTTCTGGAGAAACAAATTCAATTGTGGGGGAGGGATTCAATTAAGGTTTCTATTGTTTTAAAGGTTTTTTATTTAAATGAGGGGAAAAGTGAAGTTTATTATCATTATATACATTCCGAGATGCGAGTAATTTATACAAATTTAGAAAATTTTGAGGGTGTTTTTAGCGAGTGGGTAGGGCAAATTATAGCACATCTTGAGAACTATAACGAAAATGGGAGTGGGTCTGTAGTTTTATTTATTGAAAATTTAAGTGTAAATATTTGTAAATTTAAGAAAGATTTTATTTTAAGAGGGGGGGCTAGGTCTGAAAGGGATACTGTTTTAAATTATAATCCAGATCTAGTAGGTTGTCGTGGTGTCCAGAAGATCTGTTTTGAAACAGATCAAAAGTGTTTCAAGTATGCTTTCCTCATATCAGCATACGAGCCTCTAGCACGTGACGCAATCAAGACAAATTTAGATCACTGGGTTCTGCATGGGAAGGACGGGTCTAATTTCCCAATTGTAGATTTCTCTTGCTTAGAAGGAAAATACCCAGTAGCGCTACGATCTATTGACATTTTGAAAGGGCTAATGTCCATTTAAATATTGGCGTTACTGTGGTTCAGCATGAAACTGAATTCAAAGATGGGGCTCGTTCTAAAAAGAAAGGAGTGGTTATCCCTGTAAGGGACCCGTCAGTTAATTTGGTTAAACATTGGGTTTGGTTGTTATACACACCAGCTAGTGAACCGAATGCAATTGGCCATTTTAACCCGATTACAGATATTAGTAGAGTTCAGGGGGAGGTAAGCATAGGGGGGAGCGTTTCTACTGCCCGACATGCCTGTCACAATTCCGTAGTGATATAAAACTACGGGATCACATGAAGCATTGTAGACGGCATGGCTATCAGACAGTGGAAACGGTTTCAGGGGATAGGGCCATTCTACGCTTTAAAAATTTCCAGAATACCCTCCTCCAATGCAACAAAATATCTTTAGACTGTGAAGCTAAGCTAGTGGAGGTGAATGACCCCCAATATCCAAACCGAATCAAAGAACACCTGGCCATTGCAGTTTCCTATGCTCATGCGCAAAGAGATAGTTCTAACACCATGCGGTTCTTAGAAATAGTAGAAACATTGGATGAGAACGAGTGTAAGGTCAAGGCATTCACTAAACTAATTAGCAAGGCTAATGGTTCTATCTCTCGTTTGAGAAATACATATTATCCAATGCAATTGTCTGCAGAGGATTGTCTCACGATTAAAAATCAAAAATATTTTGGGTTTGTATGTAGGAGTTTGTAGAGGAGGATACGAGGACTCAATGCAAAAGAGGGGGGAGGGGGTTATCGAGGCATTAGTCTGGTCTCTGTAGGTAGCAAATTGCTTAGTAATATGATACTTTTTAGACTGAGAGATGCCGTAGACAAAGTTTTAAGAGAAGAGCAGTGCGGTTTTAGAAAACGTAGAGAATTTGTTGAACAAATTCCCACTCTTAGGTTAATAATTGAGAAGTGACTAAATTTTCAAAAACCTTTGGTCATAAGATTTATAGATAATGAGCAAGCGTTCGATTCTGTTGATAGAAGAGCTTTGGTAAAGGTTTTACCCTTGTATGGTATACCAGACAAATACATTAAAGTGATTAGTGCTATGTACGAGAATAACACCGCTGCGGTTAAGGTAGGAAATGAGGTTAGCAGCTGGTTTTGTATTAAATCAGGAGTCAAGCAGGTTGTGTTCTATCCCCCTTTACATGGATTATTCTGATGGACTTTGTTTTAAGCAGTACAGGAAAGGTAATGGGAGACCACGGAATAAAATGGGGAGGAAAAAGTCTCCTGGACTTGGATTATGCTGATGATTTAAGCATCCTAGATGAAAGTGTGAACAAAATGAATGAAGTTTTACAGGTTTTGCGAGTTCAGGGTGCTATAATTGGTTTGAAAATTAATGTTAGGAAGACTAAGTCACTAAGGCTAGGAATAAGTGAAGATGAAAAGGTAACGTTGGGTAATGAAAAGATTGATCAGGTGGGCAGCTTCACTTACCTTGGTAGTATTATTAGTAAAGATGGTGGGAGCAGTGAAGATGTTAAAAATAGAATAGCCAAGGCTCAGGGTGTTTTTTCACAGTTAAAAAAGTCTGGAAGAATAGAAAGATAAGTCTGCAAACCAAGATTAGAATCTTAGAAGCTACAGTGATGACAGTGGTCAAATATGGCTCTGTAGCATGGACGCTCCAAAAAGAAGATGAAGATTTGCTAGATGTTTTCCAGAGAAATTGCTTAAGGATTATTCTGGGTACCCGGCTGACTGACCGTATTTCAAACATTAGGCTATACAAAAAATGTGGTTCAATACCGCTTTCTAGGTCTATAATGAAAGAAAGGTTGAGGTGGTTAGGGCATCTAGTGCGGATGAAGGATGACAGATTGCTGAAGATTGTTCTTTTTGGCCAACCATTTAGGGCTAAACGGACAGCAGGCCGTCCCAGTCTGGGATGGGAGGACGCCACAAAGACAGATTTAAAGGAAATGGGAACTTCATGGGCGGGTGTAAAAAGGGAGGCTTTAAATCGATTGGGGTGGAGGAGGAGCGTGCGTAGCTGTGTTGGCCTCAGGCGGCTTGGTGCTGCGATGAGTTGTTAGTAGTAGTAGTTTTATTCACAATTCTAACTATTACTTAAAATATATTTGAACAGCACTGGCACGTATGCACCAGGAGGGAGGGGGAGTAGATGGTCCATGGGTAAATAATTCATTTACCTATAACATTATTCCCTAATCAGTTGAGACGCTATTTCTTCTCGAACTGAAATGGCAGGTGGTGGATAATGGACGTACGTGCTGGAATAAAATTAGATTTTTAGATTCTTTTAGTTTTTACCCACGGCATTGAGTCAATTGATTCAAGTGGAGAAAAGCGACAATTTTGATAGCTTTTCATTGCTTAAATAGCACTTTCCAGACAGTGAAATGTATGACTTATTAACCACCAAAGATGTGTACGCATATGATTATTACTGTTCTGGCGCTCGCTTAAACGAGGTGAAACTACCTCCAATTGAAGCTTTTAACAATTCAATGACCAACAGTGAATGCACAGCCGAGGATTATGAGTTTGCCAAGAAGGTGTGGGCTTAGGAGGATTGTAAAAATGGGTGGGAATAATGTAGACTGTACTTGGCCATTGACGTTTTAACTCTGTTGGATATAGTCTGTAAAAACACAGACCAAATCTATTCAGAGTTCGGGTTAGATATAGGATATTATTTTTCCACACCCCATTTAGTGATGGATTTAGTTTTAAAAATTAGTAGGGAGGAAATAGGCCTAATCACAGATGTATATCAACACCTTTTTGTGGAGCGTTCAATGAGGGGAGGGTATGTTTTTCATGGGGACCGCGTCTTATTAACCGATCAGAGCGGGCAAAGCACCGGTGTAAAGTCAAATGCAGTGTTCTTGGACATGAACTCGTTATACCCCTCGGCAATGTCCCACTACTCTTTGCCGTGTGGGAACTATCAATGGCTTGAGAATCCTTGTGAGTTCCCCGACATAACACCGTCGAGGACAACGGGCCATAAGGATGGTTCTTTGAAATTGACGGTCACATTCCACTGGCGCTTCACGACTCAGTCAAAGATTTTGTTTTTCTCTGTATCAATCGACCAGTGACCAGAGACTCGCTGAGCCCCTACAATAGTTCATTCGCTGAGGATATGGGGATGCATTGGACCCCCTCTAAACAAAAACTGATTGCTGATTTGGACCATAAGGTGAATATCGTTGTTCACCATGTGCTTTTGCACTGGATTGTGAACAATGGTTTCAAAATCACCCAAATACATATGGTCCTGCAGCTCAATTAGCGACCATATTTAAAAATATTTATCGATACTTTTGTTGATTAACGCTCTAGGGCAAACTCCAAGGTAGAGAAGGAATTGTAGAAGTTCATTCTAAATTCAGTGTTTGGAAAAATGTGTGAAAGCGTACGTAATAAATCTCGTTGCAATGTCTTGACTTACCCACTAGAGTGTGCACGAATTATGACCGACCCCAATTTCTCATCCTTCACGAGCGTAGAGGCTGGCACGGTTCTTCTACACAGGAAAAAGCGAAATATATCTCTGAACATGAATATATCAGGAGGTAGTTCTATGCTATATATTTCAAAAAAGCTCAGGCTGACGTTCTTTTACAGTTTGTTCAAGATGCAATTGCCATGAGAGGGGGAGGTTCAAGTTTACTATCGAGATACAGATTCTCTGCGGGTAAAGGTAAATAGGACTAAAGATTTATTGGGTGATTTAGAAAAGAGGGAACACATCAGCTCGTGGATGGATTTCACCAACTGGAATCGAACCCTCTACCCTGAGCTTGTGAAACGTCAAGCCCCAAACTAGCTATTAATGTTAAAATCCGGGACAGGGAATGATATGATATCCAGGGGGGTGCTCACAGGCCCTAAATTTTTATGCATTAAAACACACAGTAGGGGTGAAAAGAAGGCATTTAAAGAGGTGCCCACATACTTTGTAAAGAGTAATTTCAACATGAGCGTGTACAGAGACTGTGTAGAAAGTAACCTAGTGCCGAGAGCACAAGTGCTTGCAATTCGCTCTCTACAGTATAGAAATTATACTGTGAGAGTGGAAAAAAAATGCAATGTCGTGTATATCTGACAAATTCTATGTGCTCGAGAATGGTGTGAGTGTCCTGCCTCATGGCCACTATCGTATTTCAGACCGAGTTGAATGCATAGACTATCGTAATCAACTTGGTCTGGATAAATTAACCTAACCAACTAACCACCATCACTGACCCAACTAACCCAACCACTAACCTGTAGCAGTGACGACAACTATTGTTTTTCCATCGCGGCTCCGGGGTTTGGCGGGCTCTACATTTAAAGTCGCTGCAATGTTCAAATGTGCTAGTTCATGTTCCAAGTGTATTTTGTATAGACGAGTGTTTATGTACAAAAAAGTCGTCTTCATGGACAAAGGTGTTTATCAGAAAATGTTATTGTTATTGATGTGCACGAAGTGTTCATTTATAAATTGTTGTCATTGTTCATGTTCAACAAATAGAGTTTTCATGTTGACCATGAAATTTTGTCAGGTTCTTGTTGAACAAGTGTTATCATTGTTCATGTTGAACAAATATTTGTTTTTATATTGCCATAATAAATGCTGCCATAAAATATTGTTTTTTTGTTGTTCTTGAATAGATAGATCTATGGGAAATTTACTACTTATTCATTGGACACATATGATTTACAGTTAGTCATAGTCCGACTGTTGTCAACAGCATGTATCAATTTAAAACACCCTTCAGATCGTTTCTGTGTGGGCTCTCAATGTCGGGGAAAACAACACTTTTAGCTAGAATAATTCAAAATTGCGATAAAATGTTTTTGGAAAAACCGAAAGAAATCTACTATTGCTATAGTATTTGGCAGGAGCCCTATGATAAAATAAAAGCTATTGCCACAACCATACCAATACAATTCATAAGAGGACTTGATGTTTTCAATAGTATTGCACCGAACTCGTGGCTGATTATTGATGATTTGGCTGAATCCATTGAACAGATCTCACAGGAAAGGTTGCAACTGTTCACTGTCTGATCTCATCATGAGCACATTTCCATAACCCTAGTTCTACACAATATGTTTCATCAGAGCAAATATATGCGAACCCTTGCTTTGAATTGCACTATATATATTATCTATCGAGTCGTTCATGATTCTAACTCGTTATATATATATATATATATATATATATATATATATATATATATATATATATATATATATATATATATATATATATATATATATATATATATATATATATATATATATATATATATATATATATATATATATATATATATATATATATATATATATATATATATATATATATATATATATATATATACAACATTGTCTTTAAATCTTCACTTTAGATTTCTTCATCGGTGTATAGGCAACTGTCGTGAACCACTAATGCTGATAAATCGTCTGGATTCACTGTATATTGATCTTGATTGACTGCAAAGTCAGGGTCACATTTTCTACAGTACAATGTAACTTCACTCTTGTCATATCTCTGTGTATAGTCAATGATTCTATTTGCATTCAGATTATGTAATTCACGAGTTTCAATCTGTCTATTTGAAGCAATATCGCATACAGTGTTTTCAAATGGTGAATCACATTCGGTAACTGCCAAATAAAAATCACTTCGTTTATAGTCATAATAGGTAGTGTCGTCACAACGATGACGTAGAAACCAAATTGTCTTGTTACCCAAACAGTTGAATCGTAGACCAGATTCCTCTTCCCAGAATAATTTAAATCCACGACGATACCAATCTCGTAGAAATAAACTAAAATCGCGTTTGGGATTCTTTCCAATCATAGCGGGGTAAGTATTCTCCCACTGATCACATTTATCATATGGACAATTGGAGCACAGGTATCCTCTAGGGTGAGAGTCACAAATCTCTTCAAGACATGAATTACATCCTTTAATTTGTACTGCATAACCTCTATGTAATTTTCATGGATTACAAAATTTACACTTTTCATTATATTCATCAATGGTTGCGCATTTTCACATTGTGTTCAACGGAAAAGTAATTTTAAGCATAATGAGAATGCAAAGAACATTTTTTGGTTTTTGATATCGATTCTCCCACCCATAGAAATGAATCTGATCGTCGTTCGATAAATTCAATAGGGGGACTAGGAAGAGGAGTAACTCTGTGGCGTCACCTCTTTCGAAGGAGGAGCCATCTACATTGAATCCATTGGCAATGTTTTCAAAGGTGTATCCACGATATGATTCTGCCTTGTTCCAATTAATATATCAATAAATTGAGTATAAGCATTTGAGTCACATTAAAAAAAAAAAAAAATTTAAACAAGAAAAACGGGTTTAAATTTTCTATAAAGCAGTGAAATATAAAACAATTAATTATACACAAATACTCCGAATATTTCGGCCCCACGTGCGGGAGCCTTTAAGTTTTTTTAAAAAGAAAATTTTTTTTTTGTTTCATTTTATATATTTTTTCCTGTTGAGAAAGGCTCCCGGGCGTGGGGCCGAAATATTCGGAGTATTTGTGTATAATTAATTGTTTTATATTTCACTGCTTTATAGAAAATTAAAACCCGTTTTTCTTGTTTAATTTTTTTTTTTAAATGGAAAAGCAGTGTGGTCTAAGAAATTATTTAGTCACATTTTAAAAGATTCATACAATAGTCCAATGGGAGAGAATCAGTTTTCATTATATTGTCAAGTGTTCCCCGAGAGAATATCCTGCGTTGAAGAGATAACTCAAGAAAATCATCATCCAAAATCAAATGTTTTTCTCTAAACACAAAATTCGATCAAATTCTCTCTTTCTCAAATTTATTCATTTTTCAATCCTTTGGCTCTGACTGCTGATTCTAGACTGACCCTGAATCGTTAGCCGTAGCATTCTAACCTGACCATAAAAGAAAGGGAACATTTTCGATTTCGAAACAATTTTATTGAATAATTACATCAACAATAATATTAAGCATGTACAATTAGCGATACAGTTTATTGTCTTCGATATGTTTCACTAATGAACTTAAAGCACATTGAAGTCTATTCACATATGCTATATCAACTTTATTAGCGAAACATAATTGATCCTCCATTTTAAATTTGCTCAAGGATATCACATATCTTGCATATACTTCATCCCATTCCAGACAAAGCCGTGATCCTCTCGTGATTTCCACCGCAATGTTTGGTGCTCTTGTATTATTACCATCAACTTCTAATAGGGTAAACATTCCACTCGTCATCATCAACACACAAATATATATCCAAATGAGTAAAGTCAAACTGTTCTTCTCACTCCTTTGAATTCTATTCACTGACTAATAAAAAACTATAGCAAACATCCTTTCCTTATATTCTCTACAATCCTCCACCGCTAATATGTAACCAGCCCCCTGATTGGCTTAGCAGGAGATGTAACCATCCCTCTGATTGGTCTAGAAGGAGACACGTGATCCTGTTTCCTATTCTTGGATCATAGCATTCTCCCCTAGCGTGCACTTGGACGAACAATAACAACAACATCAAATAAATCGACCTTGAAAGAGGTGTTATTGACCCTGCCCCCGTTAGACTCAATAATCCAGTAATTGTTGATGTGAACTCTTGTTGACATCCAAGAAAACAACAAATCAATCAACCTTGACATCACCTGTCAGACATTAATAAACTTCCCCGGAAACAATATTCCTGGACGAACTCCAATTTATCGGAAACGTGTTCTCCCTGGGGATTCCAAGCCCATATATGGTGCCCCGTCGGACTGACAGCACAGGTGTTCTCCCTAGGGACTCTATGCCCATATATGGTGTACTCGTGGGATCAATAGGGGCCTTTCTACTTTCGCCAAATAAGATGCTGCGTGTATCCGGGTTTTCAAAAAGGCGTACCTGCAAAATCTCGGAAGGCTAAGGCTATTAAATTGAAACATTTGGGCCAGATTAAGGGTAATATTGAATTAAAGTACAATCCATTGTTTGTATTCATGTTGTCAAAGGGCGTATCTGTTATGTCTCAGGAATGGCTAAGTGTATTAAGTGGAAACTTTCAGGGAATTTTGAAGAAACTTTTGAGTAAATCAAAAGACACTATTTGCGTCCAGGGTGTCAAAGGGAACGTATCTACAATATCTGAGGAACTGTTAAGGGTATTAAGTTGCAAATTTCAGAGAATATCGAACTAAATGGAAAGACTGTAGCTGCATCCAAGTTGTCAAAAGAACGTATCTGTACTATACGTAGAACGTAGCAGCCAGTCCCCCTCCGGTGCCTTTTTTCCCTACCCGGCCTTCACAGCCCTGAAGACATACGATCAAAATTTTGGATAGCCATTTTTTTTCAGAATAGTTGGAAGGTTTATTAAATTTCGGCTAGACGTTAGTTTTACAAGCTAATGTTGAGTTATATTAAATAAGAAAACCAAAAAGTCTTCTGTATAACTTTTTTCATACTTGTCTATAATAATTTGATGTTTAAGAAGTCATACAGAAGACTATACTTTTTTCCATGTTTAAAGGAAACATGATATTTTTAATATCATGAAAAAGGTGACTTTTTCACCCGTCTGCATTTCAACGCGTCTTTCTATATCCTGGCTAAAAGTAACAGACAAATTCCGTCAACTCTTAGACATTATGCCGCTCTGTTTTGACATAATGCTCCGTGCAAGGTTATAATGAGTTTGTCCCCCTTTTCCTGTGTGTTTACGATAGCGGCCAAGCCAAAGGAACTGTTTTCACGTCAAATTAAAAACACTTCACGCAGAAAAGATATTACTGTTAATTAAGCTAGGCCTACAGAACCTGCATGGAAGTAGAGAAACGCGTTATTTTCAAATAATTGCTAACAATATTTTTTAGGGCATTATGTAAAAAGGGGGGAGGGGCCATGCCTCAATTCTAACAGCTTGGTTGTAAGGTGAAAAACAAACTGTTTCTTCGCATGAAAAGTAAGGGGGGGTTAAGAAAAAGATACATAGCTATAATGAGAAGATTTACTGAAGTGCAGGTCCTTTTAAATTATATAAACCTTTGACCATAGAGAAATAATGTGTAAATATATGCGTTGCGTCTCTAGGCATGTTTTTAAAAAAAAATTTCAAGCTTTCTTTCGATAAAGTTTCTTTTATATTCCCAGGAGGGGGGCATGAAAACTATGGTTTTTAACTCTGATACATAAGGCAAGAAAGAAAAGTCTTTAGGAGTTGCATGAAGCTTATATTATGCGTAAATGAATAGCATTTTTACCTATGATCGCAAATTTTAGACCTATAAGCTGTGTGTTAACAATCTTTTTTATCTTATTTAAAGCCTATAGATTGGAACATTTAAAAAAATCTTCTAAATGGTAAAAATAGAAACATTGATTTCTATCCTATGGCTACAGACTACTGTTTGTCAAGATTTATTTTTTCACAAGTTGTGCAATACAAACGTTAGATTTCTAAGCCTAGTATATTTCTTCTAAATGTTTACTTTTTGCTTTGCTGAAAAGGGGAGAGAGGCTTCTTAGTGATAAAATGCTTTCTAGACAAAATTCTGGTTATGGGGCGGGGGGTACTAATTTTTCTTCTGTAAAAAAGGGAATCATTTTTCCATACTAAATTTTTTCTTCTTTTTTAAGGACAATTATGAAGAATGCGCGCCTCCTCCATCAAAGAGAGCAAGAGAGGGTAAGGCAGCCCTATCAGTGCCAGCCCCTATCCAGTCCGGTCAAAAACCGAAAAGACAATGGCTCACAAGGATGGAGAACCCCGCTGTATAAGCCAGCAACATTGATACCACATCTATGCAAGCCCCTCTTAATCGAGCCTCAATGCTGCCTCGTCAAGTTACAGCCTCGGCTGCACGATCCCGGTATATCGCTGGCCCGGCTGAGAAAGATCGTGATGGACATGATATGATCCATTTGAACCCCAGTCATACAGCAGGGCTTTCCGTGCAAGCTACAATACCTGGGCCTTCAAGAGAAGTTGTAGGCCAAACATCGGTTCCTTCTCACGCAATATCTGAGCTATCAGCTCCCCGTCAAGCCCTCCAGGCAAATCATAGACCAACCATTAGTTCCTTATCATGTAATGGCCAAGCTTCCAGCTTCCTGTCGAGCGGTTGATGAATTTGAAGACGTGAGTAAATTTTTTTCAATCAAATAAGCTATTTTTTTAGCTGTTAGAGAGCCATTTACTGTTTACTTTTGTCATTTCACTTTTTTCTATTATTCAGGACCAAGTTATAGACATATGTAAACAAACCTATTTTTCAACCTAATAAAAGCTTCTCGAAGACATTAAAATGTTATTTTCGCTATAATCCCCCCCACACCCCATGTTTTAAATTTCACTGCTCCCTCCCCTCGGAGATACCTAAATATAATTTTTTTTGCTTGTCAAAGAAACCGCTTTTTTCTATCACCTTATTTTCTCTGTTCCCCACTGTAGACCATAAACTGTTGCTATCTCTTCGTTATCTCTTAATAATATTTTTCGTTAATTTCTAGTCAATTACTGATAGATTGACTAGATTCTTTTTATCTCAAAATGCTGTTTTTTTCACTAGAATATTATAGTTTATCGTATACAAGGAGGAGGGTGGTCGCTGTGGCGGCCAGGAAGCGCCGCGGGGGCCAAAAAGCACCACGGGAAGCGCCACAGTAGCCCACTAGGCTGGCTCGGACGGGAGCATTAAATAGTAGAAATTGAGGGGGGGGGGGTTGTTTGAACAAAATCAAAACCTACTATGTAATGTTTTAGATTTTCGTTAAGTTGGCCGCGGGCGGAACCCCCCCCCCTTGTGCTCTCTTCATTAGGCTACTTTCTACACAGTCTCTATAGACACTCAAGTTGAAATTTCTCCTTACAAAATGTGTAGGCACCTCTTTACATGCCTGCATTACATCCCCATTACGTGTTTCCGCACAATCAATCTTAGGGACCGGAAGCACCCCCCTGTATATTAAATCTGGCACCGCCTGATTTTAACATTTATAGTTGGTTGGGGGCTTGACGTTTCACCAACTCGGGGTAAAGAGATGGATTCCAGTTGGTGAAATCCATCCGCGAGCTGATGTGTTCCCCATTTTCTAAATCACCCAATAAATCCTCGGTTTTTACCTTTAACAGCAGAGAATCAGTATCCCCATAGTAAACTTGAGCCTCCCCCTCCCGTGGCCATTGCACCTTGCACACATTGTAAGAAACGACAACATGAGTTTTTTGAAATTCCAAGTACTGAACTACCTCCTGCTATATTCTTGTTCAGTACTACATTTTGCTTTTTCCTGTGTAGAAGAACCATGCCAGCCTCTATACTCGTGAACGATGTAAAATTGGGGTCGGCAATAATTCGTGCACACTCTAGAGGGTCAGTCACAACGTCGCAGCGAGATCTGTTGCGTATGCTTTCACACATTTTGCCGAACGCTGAATTTAGAATGAGTTTGTACATTTCCTTCTCTACTTTGGAGTTTGCCCTAGAGCGTTTATCAACAAAAGTGTCGATAAACGTCTTCAAATAGGGTTTCTGATTGAATTGCAGGACCCTATGTATTTTGGTGATCTTAAAACCATTGTTCACCATCCAGTGCTAAAGCACGTGGTGAACAACTATATTCACCTTAGGGTCCAAATCGGCAATCAGTTTTTGCTTAGAGGGGTTCCAGTGCATCCCCTTATCCTCAACCAATGATCGATTGTAGGGGCTCAGTGAGTCCCTGGTCATTGGTCGATTGAACAGGGAAAAACAAATCTTTGACGGAGTCGTGAAGCGCCAGTGGAATGTGCCCGTCAATTTCAAAGAACCATCCATGTGGCCCATTGTCCTCGACGGTGGTAATGTCGGGGAACTCACAAGGATTCTCAAGCCATTGATAGTTCCCACACGGCAAAGAGTAGTGAGACATTGCCGAGGGGTACAATGAGTTCATGTCCAAGAACACTGCATTTGACTTTGCACCGGTGCTGTTTTGTCCGCTCGGATCGGTTGACAAGACGCGGTCCCCATGAAAAACATACCCTCCCCTCATTGAACGCTCTACAAAAAGGTGCTGATCTACGTCGGTGATTAGGCCTACTTCCTCCCCACTAATTTTTAAAATCAAATCCATCACCAAATGTGGTGTGGAAAAATAATAACCTATATCTAGCCCGAACTTTGAATAGATTTGGTCTGTGTTCTTGCAGACTATATCCAACTGAGTTAAAACGTCACTGGCCAAGTACAGTCTACAATAATCCCACCCATTTTTACAATTCCCCCTTAGACCACACCTTCTTGGCAAACTCATAGTCCTCGGCTGTGCATTCACTGTTGGTGAGTGAATTGTAAAAAGCTTCAACTGGAGGTAGTTACACCTCGCTTAAGTAAGTGCCAGAACAGTAATATTCGTATGCGTATACACCTTTACAGGTTAATAGGTCATACATTTCACTGTCTGGAAAGTGCTGTTTAAGAAAGGGAAAGCAATCAAAATTGTCGCTTTTCTGCACTTGAATCAATTGACTCAATGCCTTGGGAAAAAAACTAAAGGAATCTAAAAACCTGATTTTATTTCAACACGTATTCCCATTATTTACTACCTGCCATTTCAGCTCGAGAAGCAACAACTGCTCGGCCGATTTGGGAATAATGTTATAGGTAAATGATTTATTTACCCATGGACTATAGAATATAAGGAAAGGATGTTTGCTATAGTTTTTTATTAGTCAGTGAATAGAATTCAAAGGAGTGAGAAGCACAGTTTGACTTTACTCATTTGGATATATATTTGTGTGTTGATGATGACGAGTGGAATGTTTACCCTATTAGAAGTTGATGGTAATAATACAAGAGCACCAAACATTGCGGTGGAAATCACGAGAGGATCACGGCTTTGTCTGGAATGGGATGAAGTATATGCAAGATATGTGATATCCTTGAGCAAATTTAAAATGGAGGATCAATTATGTTTCGCTAATAAAGTTGATATAGCATACGTGAATAGACTTCAATGTGCTTTAAGTTCATTAGTGAAACATATCGAAGACAATAAACTGTATCGCTAATTGTACATGCTTAATATTATTGTTGATGTAATTATTCAATAAAATTGTTTCGAAATCGAAAATGTTCCCTTTCTTTTATGGTCAGGTTAGAATGCTAGGGCTAACGATTCAGTTCGTGATTCTAACACTCATAACTCTCAATAAACAGATATACCCCGGTATCCAAACATTTATGCTGTCTGCTTACAATCAAGTAAATAGCAAGCCCTATGGCTGAATTTCGCCAAATCTTAATCAGAGCACGCCCGAGGATCTACTTGCCGTCACTGACATTTTCAACAGCAAAATTACAGTATATCTTCCAGTGAATAGTAGAAAAGGCTATTAGTTGCCATTATGACACTGAAGAAACTACACGAACAACGGCATTTATTTTCCGTTTTAAGCACTTCAAAACCCTTGCTTAGGAAGGCCTTACTCAAACATGGTGTTGACAATGATTTCATTAATCTAATATCTGAACTTTGTTTAAATTTAACTGAGGGCAATGTTCAACTGCCAGAAGTTGTTACATAACACACAACGCAACCTAGTACTACTGTACGTACATTCGATTTAAAGAATATGGTAAACAAATTTAAAAGAAAACAGCCCCTTCAAGCAGGCGGTAGCTTTTTCAGGCTCTTACTGCCTATAATTGCAGGAATTGTAAACTGTTTTCTCTAGAGAATGGCAAAACCATATAAATTGACTCCATTTGAACTTGTCCTCTCGCCCGTCGAACAGTTTGAAGACAATCTAAACAAATTCATTAATGATGAGAATATTGCCTATGACAAAAAACTTCTTTTACCCCAAGATGCATTGCGATGTGTGGCAAAGCATAAACCTTATCGTGAGAGACCCGCCACTGACCTCTCTAAACAGGAAACATCTCTTCAAGATTCGACTCAATCAAAGGAGACGGACTTGAATTCAATTGTATTGAAAATTGGAAATCTATTGCCACTCACCTACCGAGAACAGAGTAAAAGCGTATTATCTTATCTCGTGATGGAAACTGGTGATCAAGTTCAAGTCAACAGCATAGGGAAAAGAATTATAATTCGGGAAAAAAGTTATAATCTAGTTGATTTAATTTGTGATATGGTGACAAATCTTAAAGGACTCTTATCCTTTGACAATAATCTATACACCCTTCTAAGTGTATCAAACTTTCCCAAAAGCCTTATTGGCAATAAGTAAATTCTTAACAAACTAAGAGAATATAGTCCTCCAACAACGTCAATACCATTTAAAAAAGAAGAAGATTCAATATTTGAAATTACTAGCACTACTGATTTTACAACACCTGTGGCTGCTAGTCAAAAGCGAAGACGAATTGATTCCCCCTCCAGTGTGCAAAAGGGGAGTGGACATTACACTACGTGTTTGCGTTCAAAATGGATGAAGTTCTGAAAGGTGTCTATGAAAATATTGGTGAAGCGGGAAGTTTAAGTTCTCCCAAAACGCTTTCTAAAGTTGTCTCCGGCGCCACATTGAAAAAAGCAAATGAGTATCTTGAGAGTGAATTGGGTTATACACTACACCGGAATCATAGGCTTCGTGGTAAACAATATCAACAAGCTAAAGCCTTTTTCCCTCTGCATATAATGCAAATGGAGCTTTTAACTTTAGATGCAGTTCAACGACATCACAATGAACCCTAGAAATATATTCTAGTGGCAATCAGTGTCTTTAGTCGCTATGCCTATGCTATTCCGTTGCAATCAAAGAGAGGTGTTGAAGATGCTCGGGCCATTGAAAGTATTCTTGAACGGGATTCGTATAGAAAAATTCAATCAGATCGTGGTAGTGAATTTGTTAACCCTCATGTGCAAAAGGTTCTTTTGAAATATAATACAACACTTTATCATAGTCACAGTCCGATAAAGGCTGCATTGGCTGAACGATTAATAAGAACGATTCGTCTATTAATTTCAAGATATTGCACATTGAAAAATACATCGGCTTTTATTCATGATCTAGATAAAATCATGCAAATATACAACCATCAACCACATCGATCTCTATCCAACTCTAGCCCTCGGGATTTTCATTACAGTGAAAATACGTTTGATACTTTTCTAAAGCAATACTCCCATGGCAATGAGAAAAAGAAGAAGAAATTCAATGTTGGTGATACTGTTCGAATTAATAGAACCACCAATATTTTTGAAAAGGGGAATTATTTATGGAGCACCGAACTTTTTAAAGTGTCCAAAATCCTAGACACCGAGCCCACAACATATCGACTACGAGACACCAAAGATGATGAGATTCTTGTCGGTTTTTATGAATATGAACTGCAAAAAGTTAGAAACACTAGCGAAATTTATCAAATTGAAAAGATATTAAAGAGTCGTACTCGTAGGGGCAAGAAACAGTTGTTCGTTCGCTGGCTTGGATACAACTCAGATTTTGATTCTTGGGTCAGTGCTTAAGATATTAACAATGCCCAATGATTTCTATGTGACTTTCATGTTCAATTTCTCCGATCCACTCTATAAGGATATGAATAAAACAAGTAATTTTTGGACGAAACTCTCCCCCGCCATTAAATTCGACGTAAAGTATGAAGTGGCTCTTGTCGACTGCATTCTCAAAAATACCTATGACATCCTGAGAAGGGATCGTAAATATGAAATAAAAATTAGACCCTATGATTGGCCACCACCACCAGGTGATCAAGAACAAATTCAAAAAATCAATTGGTTGGATTATCCATATGTTGAATTACCCTACGAGGAGCTCACCTGTATGAATGATTTATGTCGTACTATCAATAAAAGAATTTCCGCTCGTAAAAAAGGAGCTTTTCATTTCAACTATTCAAAGGAGGAGGGCAAGATCTACATTAGCTCACCTGTTGACACTGAAACAATTATTCTCAATGATAATCTGAGAGATGTTCTTGGCTTTAAACAGAATATGATCAATGGGAAAAATGCTGGCACCGTTTACGGGATGGATGAAGTTATTTTTGCTGATTATCTCCCTGTTTTTGCCTCGGACTCTTGCATATTTCTCTATGCATCCTTTGTGGAAACGTCTCGGGTCGGTAATTCAAATGTTCCCCTCCTACGTGTTCTTGAACGAAAAACAACTCATGAACTTGTTCATCACTATAATATAAAGCATCTTCAGTATATTCCCGTAAACACTTCACATTTGGAGCTTTGTCAGTTAAAACTAATAAGTGAACTGGGTTATTCAAGTGCCGTTTCAAAGGGTTTGGCTGTGATTACATTTCATTTTCGCCCCATCATTGAACAGCAAGATGTCTAATAGAAAAGTAATCTTCACTTGTCATGACATTGACTGCTATGATGATACTCTTGGCCCAAGACAACAGGGCAATGGAATGGACTATTACAAGGGTCGCTCGTCAATGTCTGGCTACGGTCTTGGCAGTTGGTTTGCTAAGCTGTTTCGCTCTTCGCTACCACTGGCTAGAAAATATCTTGTACCGGCTGCGACAGATTTTGCATCCTCTACACTATACGATTGGGGCTCTGGCAAGGATTTTAAAAAAAGTGCAACGGAAAATCTTTGGTCCAGTGCGCGAACCCTTGGCGAAAGATTAAAACATAATGGTAAAGGTTTAAAAAGGTCAAGAAACAATGCATCACTCATCAGTCTCTACTCAGGACGGAAACACATCATCCCTCTTGTCAAAGAAAAGAAAGAAAAAGCCGACAATTAGTGTAAACAGAAGCCCCAGGAAGAGAATTGTTAGATCGAAACTAGATTTCTTCTCTTAAGATGTCCTACCTGCCGCAAAAGGATTCTCAACCTTCAATAACCGCCTCATTGAATTTATTCAATGCAGAAAATGTTGATGTGAGTGTCAAGCATGGATACTATGAACAATTTTATCCACTACAACCCCTCTCCGATAATATCCACTTTCAAATTTATTCCAATGAAGACTACTTTATGGACATGTCTTCAACATTTATAGATTTACAAATGAAAGTCCGGAAATCCGATAATACAATGCCAGTTCGAGCCGATGGAATATCCTATGAAAATTGTATATTACATAATTTATTTCGTCAAATTAGTGTCTACATCAATGGCACGCTGGTGAGCACAAGCAACAATCTCTCAAATTATGCAACCTATATGCAATTCATGTTGATGACACCCAAGTCATACAAGGATTTGAGAGGCGCATCCAATGGATATGAATATATTACTAATACTGATAGTACAGATGCACTTAAAAATCCTACAACTAGTGAATTACATCTAGTTGGAAAAATATATCATGAAATATTTAATATACCCCAATGGCTGCCACCCAATGTTAAAGTGGATATAAAATTGACGCTTGCACCATCCAATTTCATATTGAGAAAAGAACTTGCTGCCAATCCCGATGTAAGTCTCTCCCTCACCTCGGCAATACTTCATGTACGAAAACAGCAGGTTATGAGTTCTGTTGCTTTGGCAGTGGAAAAACTGAGAGTCAGTGGAAATAATATCAAATTACTTTCTCATCATAAATCACCAATCACCGCCATATTGCCATGGAGTAACGCACCTTCACCGATTCATCCTTTATCAATGGCGAAATCCCCTCGAAACTTGCATTGGCATTTGTAAAAAGCGCTATTGCAATAGGATCGTGGACTGAATGTCCACATAAGTTCGAGATGTTTGGACTTTCATCTCTTGTGTGCAAAGTAAATGGTATCCCACTCTACAATCTATCCTTTGATAAATCCTATAGAACATTGTATGAGTTGACCATGCAAACCCTAGATCATGATTCACAACTATTTGAAAATGGTATAACCGAAGATATGTTTGCTAAAACACATGGTATCATTGTATTGGATTTGTCTGGCACACAGGATATGAGTATAGTACGTACGGGGACTATGCGTTTAGAGTGTACATTTGCCGACCCATTGGCTGAGAGTATTGCACTAATCTCACTAAACCAGTATGGAACCTATTCGGGAATCACTCCCAAAGGTAGTGCTTTGATAGATTTAGCGCCATGAGCACTGGGTAAATAGTCGGAGAATTTAATAGGAATCACTATATGTTCCAGTACAAACCTTGCTGCCTGCCGTCAGACTTTCTTAGAGGAATCCAAAGCGCCAACAATACCTTAATCATTGTTAATAGCAGTCCGTTGACTGTGCTGGCGGGTAATTGGCTGTGCATCTATCAAACAATGAAGACGATTGAATTTTTTGATCCTCTTGGGCTACCCTATACATTCTACATAACCCACATCAGCACCTATATTGAGAGCAGTGGGAAAACTATTATTCAAAATCGAAAGAGGGTGCAGGATCTAATAACTAAAAGCTGTGGCTTCCCAGCAATACTATATTTTATATTCCGATGTCGTGGCTATACTTACAAGCAGTTTCTCCACATTTATGGTGACAATCCACGTCTGAACGACTTTCTAGTGGATAATATCCTCTCGGACCTTTACAGTATTGATTTCAGTGCCCTAAGAGTAAAGTGCTTTAAAAATATTTGTGAATTTGTTTATTAATAAAATGTATATATATACAACAATATCTTTAAATCTTAACTTTAGATTTCCTTATCTATATATAAACAGATGCCATAAACCACTAATGTTGTTAAATCATTTGGATTAACTGCTTATTGATCTTACTGAACGGCAATGCCGGGATCACATTGTCTACAGTATACTGTAGCGTCACTCTTATCGTATCTCCGCGTTTAGTCAATGATACTATTTGCATTCATATTATGAAATTCACGAGTTTCAATATGTCTATTTGAAGCAATATCACATACAGTGTTTTCAAGTGGTGAATCACATTCGGTAACTGCCAAATAAAAATCACTTGGTTTATAGTCATAGTAGGCAGTGTCGTCGCAGCGATGACGTAGAAACCAGATTGTCTTGTTACCCACAACAGTTGAATCGTAGACCAGATTCCTCTTCCCAGAATAATTTAAATTCACGACGATACCAATCTCGTAGAAATAAACTAAAATCAGGTTTAGGATTCTTTCCAATCACAGCGGGGTAAGTATTCTCCCACTGATCACATTTATCATGGTGACAATTGGAGCACAGGTGCCCTCTAGGATGAGAGTCACACACCTCCTCAAGACATGAATTACATCCTTTAATTTGTACTGCATAACCTCTATGTAATTTGCAAGGATTACATAATTTACACTTTTCACTATAGTCATCAATAATTGTACAATTCTCACATTGAGTCCAACTGCCAAGAGTGTACATGCACAATGGGCATATATAGAACATTTTTTAGTTTCCGATGTCAACTCTCTCACAGCTAAAACGAAACTGATCGTCTTCGCTTGATAAATTCAAAGTGGAGGAAAGGGGAGAGGAGTAACTCTCTGACGTTATCACTTTCGAAGGAGGAGCCATCTACAATGGCAATGATTTCAAAAGTACATCCACAATATGATTCTGCTTTTTTCCAATTAATATATCAATAAATTGAGTATATGCATTTGAATCACATTTTAAAAGTTTCAAACAATAGTCCAATGGAGGAGAATCAGTTTTCATTATATTGTCAAGTGGTCCCCGAGTGAATATCCTGCGTTGAAGGGATAACTCGAGAAAATCATCATCCAAAATCAAATGTTTTTCCATAGACACTAGATTTGATCTAATTCTCTCTTTCTCAAATTTTTTTTTTTTTCACTCCTTTCACTCTGACTGCTGACTCTAGACTGACCCAGATTCGTTAGTCCTAACCAGAAAAGAAAGGGAACATTTTTGATTTCGAAACAATTTTATTGAACATCGACATGTTGGAAATTTAGGTCATTGACTCCGCTACCCGTTAGACTCAATAATCCATCAAAGTGAGAAAGTTCCTGTTTTTCCATTCTCACTGATAACAAACAGACATAAATTTTGTAAAAAAAAAGTTGTAGGTGGCAGCAGGGGTGAGTGACACGATCAATAGGGGCATCTCTACTGACTTGGGGGAGAACACCCTCATATACGTAATAATTTCTGTTCGTTTTAAGTTCTAATGTTGATTCTTACTTTCAGTTGAAAAAACTTGTTTTTTTTTTAATTTAATTTATGGTCGTTTTTCAATTAATGCTTGGAAATCCGGCACCCCTTTCATAGAAATGTCCCTTAGCCTACCCCAAAGAAACATCCTCCACGGAAAGATTCTCCCGAGTAACCCACTCCTCCAGCCCCCCCCCCCAGAAAATAATTCTTCCTGAAAGTGTCTGTATACTTCCCAATAACCAATACAATATGTAAGCAATGGGCAAAGTTCATAACTTGCAGCCCTTCCCCTGGGAATTGTGGGGGATTAAGTCATCCTAAAATACATAGTTATTAGATTTTCGACTTTGTTGAACAAAATGGCAATCTCAAAATTTAGATTGGGTGACTTTGAGAAAAAAATGAGCGTGGGAGGGGGCCTAGTTGCCCTCCATTTTTTTGGTAACTTAAAAAGGGCACTAGAACCTTTAATTTCCTTTCCAATGAGCACTCTTACGATATTCTAGGACCACTGGGTCAATACGATTACCCCTGGAAAAAAAAAAAAAACAAAAAAAAAATAAACACGCACCCGTGAGTAGAATAGCTCGTAGCGATTCTGGGACTCCTATGTACCAAACAGGTTCTTCTAGTAGGTAAACAGGTCATCACACTCTTTGCCAAGAGGAACGTGTACGCAATACCGGTCCTAGTGTGATTGATTTTTTGGACAATTGCCTTTAGTCAAGACTAGTTTGTTAAGAATGTGTCGTTGCTAAAGCTAACTCTCATTGGAAAAAGGGGTATAAAGCTTTTGTTTTTGATAAGAATTGCACAATGAATGTATCGTTTGACGTGGGCATTTTTTATGAGCCAGTCAGAGGTTGTTCAATATATGATAACTTGATTTGTGGTTGGGATTTGAATAAAAGAAATGGTTATGTTATTTGCTTGCGTTTATAGGAATTCCCATGTTATTTGCTTGCATGTATAGATATTCCCTTGTTATTTGCTTGCATGTATAGGAATTCCCATGTTATTTGCTTGCGTGTATAGGAATTCCCATGTTATTTGCGTGCTTGTATAGGAAGTCCCATGTTATTTTCTTGCATGTATATGAATTCCCTTGTTATTTGCTTGCATGTATAGGAATTCCCATGTTATTTGCTTGCATGTATAGGAATTCCAATGTTATTTGCTTGCCTGTATAGGAATTCCCATGTTATTTGCTTGCATGTATAGGAATTCCTATGTTCTTTGATTTCGTGTATAGGAATTCCCATGTTATTTGATTGCATTTATAGTAATTCCCATGTTATTTGATTGCTTGTATAGGAATTCCCAAGTTATTTACTTGAATGTATAGGAATTCCGTTGTTATTTGCTTGCATGTATAGGAATTCCGATGTTATTTGCTTGCGTGTATAGGAATTCCCGTGTTATTTGCTTGCATGTATAGGAATTCCCATGTTATTTGCTTGCTTATATAGGAATTCCCATGCTATTTTAAGGGCTTATGTCCCCCCCCCATGCTATTATAAGAGTTTATGCCCCCATCCTATGCTATTCCAGGATCGTATGTTCCTTCCTATGCTATTATAAGGGCTTGTCCGTGTGGTTTTTATTTACTGGGTACCCATTAAAAACAAAATTTTTGTGGTAAATACGTAGGTCTTATATCTTTTAAAAGAGCTTTACGGGGTTTGAGACTCTCTGTGGCCTGATTCAGTTTGATTTTTATTTACATAGTTCTCATTAAAAACGAAATGTTTTTGTTACATAAGTAGTTCCTTTATCTTTTAATATATCTTTAATGGGTTTGAGAGACTCGGTTGTCTGATTCCGTGTGATTTTTATTTACTTGGTGCCCATTAAAAAAGTTGCTAGCGAAAACCCCATGTGGATGAGTTGAAATAAAAATTTTTAACAAGAAATGACTGAACAGTGTTTTGGGGGGATTGATTGAGGGGAAGAATATTGTTTGAGTGAATATATAGCGACTGTTAATGTGCTGGCGAATAGTATAAGATAAAAGGTGTTTATCATTTTAAACGCTAGTTATTTGTAAGAAAATTGTGGAAAATACAAATTTTTGGTTCATAGATGAAACTTAAGTCCAGATATGGATCAAAAAATAAACTTTTTCTGTAGAATCTGAGCTAATAAGGGTTTTTGACCATAAACTCTAGTTTCCTGTAAGAAAATTATGCAAAATACAATTCTCTCATTCAAATGTGAAACTTAGGTCCATTCTCTGGTTCAAATGTGGAAAAACCCGTGTGAATGAGTTAAAATAGAAAATTTTTTAAACAAAAAATGACTCAAAAGTGTTTTGGAGGAGATGGGTTAATTGGCAGAAGGATGTATTAGCGTAGTTATAGTGGAGGCCGAGTTGCTAGCGAAAAACCCGTGTGGACGAGTTGAAATAAAAAATTTTAACAAGAAATGTATGAAAAGTGTTTTGGGGGAGATGGGTTGATTGGCAGAAGGATGTATTAGCGAAGTTATAGTGGAGGGCAAGTTGCTAGTGAAAAATCTAAGCTAATAAGGGTTTTTGACCGTAAACTCTAGTTTTTTGTAAGAAAATTATGGCAAATGCAATTTTCTGGTTCATAGGTGAAACTTAAGTACAGGTATGGATCGAAAAATAAACTATTTCTGTAGAATCTTAGCTAATAAGGGTATTTGACCATAAACTCTAGTTTCCTGTAAGAAAATTATGGAAAATACAATTCTCTCGTTCAAATGTGAAACTTAGGTCAATTCTCTGGTTCAAATGTGAAACTTAAGTCCAGTTTCGGATGCTCATAATAATGAGGACTGATGGTTCTAATTCAATATATTTTTTTCATAAAAATAAACAATTTTTTTTAAAGCCTCGAAATTATTCAACTTTTTTTTGTAGGTATCTTAAAATGACAAAATATGCTTACGGCTCTAACAATTGTACTCTGTGATTGGTCAGAGACACGAATTAGCTTTTCCAACTGGTATTCTATGTCCAGATATCGACACTACCTAATATATTGCATGTATTAAATCAGTATTTTTTACGCAGTAGTACGATAAACACACAAGTAATATCTTTAAAAAAAGTGAAGATGGAGCATTTTAATAAATTGTGTTCACATGTCAATGTTATTGTAGCATTGAATGCTGACAAGGAGAAGTATTTAAACTATGAAACAAGTAAAAATGGTAGCACTATTGGAAACGTATGTGTGCATTGTCATGACAGTAAGGAATTTAATTTCTTTGGAGTACCAAAAAAAATCAACTCTTTTTATGGTGGATATGCAAGAGTGATATATCCAGAGATGATAATACTCAAAGAAAATGCCAAAATAAAAATCATAGTTGATGAAGAAGGACATCTTCATGCCAGTGCTTGTGGTAACATGCTACCTATTGTTACACCCCATCGTCAACTTTCAGGTATTAGCATTCAACGGAAGATCAAAAGAAGACATGCATACTCTTCTACTAATATCATAAACCATATCTTGTCGACGTGCCGAAACTGTTACTTTTGTAAAAATAATGTTGTAATAGACAGTGAAATTGCCGGAAAAATAAAAAGGGCATTGGCAGAAAATATCACTAAGGAATATAAAGATGAATCGATGAAAAACAAAGTGCCAGCAAACTTCACTACCATTAATCAAACAATTAATGAACCAAATAATAGCAAAGATGAAGTGCATATTTAACATGTGGATGACCCCCCATTAGAAATGTGTTCACATGCTAGTGTTATTGTAGCATTGAATGCTGACAAGGAGAAGTATTTGAACTATGAAACAAGTACAAGTGGTAGCACTATCGGAAACGTATGCGTGCGTTGTCATGACACTTTGGAATTAAATTTCTTTGGAGTACCAAAAAAATTCAATTATACAAATGGTGGATATGGGAAAGTATCAGTTCCAGAGCTGTTAGTAATAAAAGATAATTCCAACATAAAAATAATAGTTGATGAAGAGGTGTTTCTTCGTGCGATTGCTATATGTAACACGCTACCTATTGATCGAACGTTTCGTCGACTCTTATCTCTTAGCATTCAAATGAAAGCAAAGTTAAAAAGAAAGGCCTACTCTGCTACTAATATCATAAACCATATCTTGTCTACGTGCCTAAACTATTACCTGTGTAAAAATAATGTGATAATAGACATTGAAATTGCCAGAAAAATAAAAAGGGTATTGTCAGAAAAATATCACTATGGAATATAAAGATGAAACGATGAAAAACAAAGCACTAGCAAACGTTACTGGCATTGATCAAACAAGCAATGAATCAAATAATACCAAAGACGAAAAGCATATTGAGCCTGTTTATGAGACACCATTAAAAATTGTTTATGATTCAAAATGGAATAATGATTATTCTAATGATTACGAACTAAGAAAAGACGATAACTACACTATTAAGAGAGAACATGGTGAACCATTTTATTGGAACAAATTCAAAATGTCCAAAGTTAATCATTGATATTAATAATGTATAATAATATACTTTTGTATTAATATTCTACATAACAATATTTCATTAAAAAAATTACATTGTTATGTGTTCATTTTTTTTTAGAGTAATCTAGCACGTCAAGCGTTTAGAATGTGTATTAAAACATCGACGATGTTAGAAAAGGACTTTGCATGCATCTATTGTCAAACACATGGGGTAACATTGTCGAAATCTAAGTATCCGAATGAAGAATTGTAGGTAAGTAAGTAAGCAAGTAAGTAGGTACGTAAGCAAGTAAGTAAGTAAGTAAGCAAGTAACAAACTCTTTCTTTAATTCACCTAATGGATACACAATGCAAAAATTTCATTTAAGAAATTATGAAAAAAATTGTAAGCAAGAACAAAAAATTGTAAGCAAGAAACAAACCCTTTCCTGAAGTCACCCTCTCGGATACACAATGCAGAAACTTCATTTAAGAAATTATCAAAAAATTTTAAGTAAGTAGCAAATTCTTTCTTGAATTCGCCTCTTGGATAAACAAAAAAAAAGTCATTTCATTCAAGAAATTATGAAAAAATTCTAAATAAGTAACAAATCCTTTCTTGAAGTTACCTCATGGATACACAACGCAGAAATTTAATTTAAGAAATTATCAAAAATTTTAAGTAAATAGCAAATTCTTTCTTGAATTCACCAGCTGGATAAACAAAAAGACATTTTATTCAAGAAATTATGACAAAATTCTAAGTAAGTAACAAACTCTTTCCTGAAGTTACCTCATGGATACACAATGCAGAAATTTCATTTAAGAAATCACCTGCTGGATAAACAAAAAAGACATTTCGTTCAAGAAACTATGACAAAATTCCAAGTAAGTAACAAACTCTTTATTATTTTCATGACTTAGATACACGATGTAGAAATTTAATTCAAGAAATTATGAAAAAATTCTCAGCAATTAACAATTTCTTTCTTGAAGTCAGCTTTTGTTCAAGAAATTATGAAAAAATTCTTAGTAAGTAACAATTTCTTACTTGAAGTCAACTCTTGGATACACAAAAATTTGGCATTTTTGTCTGATAACAGGTACCATTCATTGCGATCATAGCTCTAAAAAAAGCAAAGGGTTTAGCATTTGCGAATACTTCGATGTGATCGGTATAATACACAAGTGGTGTTTTGAACAGGATTGTCAGTTTAAAATAGAGTCTAACGAGGGCTTGTTTAAAGCAATGGATTCGTCAATTTACAATGTGAGTACAGCTTACTAAATTTCTTAATTTATTTCCAAATAAAATAATTTTACCATCCCACTAGTAAATTCAAATTTCAGGGGGACATAGCCCTCTCCCCCCAACAATACAAACCCTACAATATTTAGATAGATCGTGTATTTCAAAAAGCCCAAGAGCCATATACACACAAAAAATATGAAAATAGAAAAATTACAACAGAGCAAATTACAAACACACATTAACATGAATACATAGCGAAAAATACCTTCTGGTAAATTACCAAAAAAAAAACTTTAATTGCATATAATTAATAATAATTAATTGTAAAAATATTTCTTTTTAATCCCTTCTCTATGTACGCACCAATACGAAATATTGTGGTTGGATTACTACTTTGTAAGATATTTGGAAGGAGCAAAACAATCCCATGTAAGTAATTTTTCCTTAAATCAGAGAGCACCGGGCACTTTCGGAGAAAATGGTCCAAATCTTCGTCCTCATCCCTACAAAGAGGACACACATACCGAACATCAGGATGTACTATCCCCCTGTCGAACACCATTTGTCTACTCTGGATTGGAAGGCAATATTATGACTATAGTCGCTAGAAAACGCAAAGTAAGCTCTTTTTTCTATTATGTAAATAAAAAACCTCCCCCTGCTCTTTGGAAATAGTTATTTCGTTCAAAAATGTCCTTTTTTCCCTTATCAAAAATAGAGTTTCCACTCTAAAGGCATCTGTGTCTAATCCTGTTAGCAAGAGTGACAATTTCCAGACAATATTGGCATGCGTCTTATCGGGATTAAGAAAACAAAGGATGGAAATGTGTGATTCAATACACCTTGACAAAAGAATTTTTTTTGGCAATTGGCATTTTTTTTCTGATAAAGAAAAAGGGTTTAGCATTTGTGAATAATTCGATGTGTACTGTATAATACACAAGTGATGTTTGGACAGTGTTGTCAATTTAAAATAGTTTAACGTTATACTATACGAAGAAGTTGATACTAAGAGGGGTGTAGATGACAAGAAAAGAATTGCAATAACGGATAGCTTTACTTCTTTGATATGTTCCGTATAATACTTAAGTGGTGGGGTGATGGCAGAAGGATCTCTTAGAGTACTTATAGTGTTGTACGGGGAGCCGAGCTGCTAGCGAAAAACCCGTGTGGATGAGTTGAAATAAAAAATTTTAACAAGAAATGGCTGAAAAGTGTTTTGGGGGAGATGGGTTGATTGGCAGAAGGATGTATTAGCGAAGTTATAGTGGAGGGCGAGTTGCTAGCGAAAAATCTAAGCTAATAAGGGTTTTTGACCGTAAACTCTAGGTTTTTGTAAGAAAATTATAGAAAATACAATTCGTTGGTTCATAGGTGAAACTTAAGTCCAGGTATGGATCAAAAAATAAACTATTTCAGTAGAATCTGAGCTAATAAGGGTTTTTGACCATAAACTCTAGTTCCATGTAAAAAAATTATGGAGAATACAATTCTCTCGTTCAAATGTGAAACTTAGGTCTATTCTCTGGTTCAAATGTGGAAAAAGCCGTGTGGATGAGTTGAAATAAAAAAAATTTAACAAGAAATGACTGAAAAGTGATTTGGGGGAGATTGGTTGATTGACAGAAGGATGTAATAGCGAAGTTATAGTGGAGGGCGAGTTGCTAGTGAAAAACCCATGTGGATGAGTTGAAATAAATTTTTTTTTACAAGAAATGACTGAAAAGTGTTTGATTGGCAGAAGGATGTATTAGCGAAGTTATAGTGGAGGGCGAGCTGCTAGCGAAAACCCGTGTGGATGAGTTGAAATAAAAAAATTTTAGCAAGAAATGACTGAAAAGTGTTTTGGGGGAGATGGGTTGATTGGTAGAAGGATGTATTAGCGTAGTTATAGTGGAGGGCGAGTTGGTAGCGAAAACCCCGTGTGGATGAGTTTACATAAAAAATTTTAACAAGAAATGGCTGAAAAGTGTTTTGGGGGAGATGGGTTGATTGACAGAAGTATGTATTAGCGAAGTTATAGTGGAGGGCGAGTTGCTAGCGAAACATCTAAGCTAATAAGGGTTTTTGACCCTCAACTCTAGTTTTTTGTAAGAAAATTATGGAAAATACAATTTGTTGGTTCATAGGTGAAACTTAAGTCCAGGTATGGATCGAAAAATAAACTATTTCTGAAGAATCTGAGATAATAAGGGTTTTTGACCATAAACTCTAGTTTCCTGTAAGAAAATTATGGAAAATACAATTCTCTCGTTCAAATGTGAAACTTAGGTCCATTCTCTGGTTCAAATGTGGAAAAACCCGTGTGGATGAGTTTAAATAAAAAATTTTAACAAGAAATGACTGAAAAGTGTTTTGGGGGAGATGGTTTGATTGGCAGAAGGATGTTTTAGCTTAATTATAGTGGAGGGCGGGTTGCTAGCGAAAACCCCGTGTGGATGAGTTGAAATAAAAAATTTTAACAAGAAATGGCTGAAAAGTGTTTTGGGGATGAGTTGATTGGCAGAAGGATGTATTAGCGAAGTTATAGTAGAGGGCGACTTGCTAGCAAAAAATCTAAGCTAATAAGGGTTTTTGACCGTAAACTCTAGTTTTTTGTAAGAAAATTATAAAAAATACAATTTGTTGGTTCATATGTGAAACTAAGTCCGGGTATGGATCGAAAAATAAACTATTTCTGTAGAATTTGAGCTAATAAGGGTTTTTGACCATAAACCCTAGTTTACTGTAAGGAAACTATAGAAAATACAATTCTCTCGTTCAAATGTGAAACTTAGGTCCATTCTCTGGTTCAAATGTGGAAAAACCCGTGTGGATAAGTTGAAATAAAAATTTTCTAACAAGAAATGACTGAAAAGTGTTTTGGGGGGATGGGTTGATTGGCAGAAGGATGTTTTAGCGTAGTTATAGTGGAGGACGAGTTACTAGCGAAAACCCCGTGTGGGTGAGTTGAAATAAAAATTTTTAACAAGAAATGGCTGAAAAGTGTTTTGGGGGAGATGGGTTGATTGGCAGAAGGATGTATTAGCGAAGTTATAGTGGAGGGCGAGTTGCTAGCGAAAAATCTAAGCTAATAAGGGTTTTTGACCGTAAACTCTGTTTTTTTTAAAGAAAATTATGGAAAATACAATTCGTTGGTTCATAGGTGAAACTTAAGTCCAGGTATGGATCGAAAAATAAACTATTTCTGTAGAATCTGAGCTAATAAGGGTTTTTGACCATAAACTCTAGTTTCCTGTAAGAAAATTATGGAAAATAAAATTCTCTCGTTCAAATGTGAAACTTAGGTCCATTCTCTGGTTCAAATGTGAAACTTAAGTCCAGTCTTGGATACTCATAATAATGAGGACTGATTTTTCATAAAAACAAACTATTTATTTTTAAACTTCGAAATTATTTAGAGTCGAAATTTCACATAGAGTGGCGCGCTACTCTAAGTGAACCTAGATCAACCCAACTTTTTGGAAATCTCTCTCACTATGACTCTGTTTGTGTGTCGTGTCTGTGCGTGTCTCGTCTCTATATGTGTGTCATCTCTGTGGGTGTGTCGTCTCTGTTTTTGTGTCTTCTCTGTATGTTTGTCGTCTCTGTGCGTGTGTCGTCTCTTTGTGTGTTTCGTATCTGTGTTTGTGTGTGTGTCATCTTTTTGTGTGTGTTGTGTCTGTGTGTGTGTCGTCTCTGTGTGTGTGTGTGTCGTCTCTCTCTATGTGTCTCGTCTCTGTGTGTTTGTCATCTCTGTGCGTGTGTCGTCTCTATGAGTAAGTCCTCACTTTGAGTTTGTCGTCTCTGTGTGTGTGTGTCGTCTCTCTATGTGTGTGTCGTCTCTCTGTGTGTGTGTCGTCTCTGTGTGGGTGTTGTCTCTGTGTGTGGTTGTGTGTGTTGTCTCTATGCGTGGTTCGTCTCTATGTGTGTTTCGTATCTGTGTATGTGTGTCTCGTGTCTTTGTGTGTGTGTCACCTCTATGTGTGTTTATTATTTCTGTGTGTGTGTGTCTCGTCTCTCTTGGTGTGCGTGTGTGTGTTGTCTCTCTGTGTGTGTGTGTAGTCTCTGTGAGTGTGTCGTCTCTATGTGTGTGTCATCTGTGTGTGTGTGTGTGTCATCTCTGTGTGTGTCTTCTCTCTGTGTTTGTGTGTCGTCTCTGTGTGTGTCGTCTCTGTGCGTGTGTCATCGCTATGTGTGCTTGTGTCGTCTCTCTGTGTGTGTCGTCTCTGTGTGTGTGTGTGTGTCGTCTCTTTGTTTGTGTCATCTCTCTGTGTGTTTGTCGTTTCTGTGTGTGTGTGTCTCGTCTCTCTGTGTGTGTGTGTCATCTCTGTGTGTGTCTGTCGTCTCCGTGTGTGTGTGTGTGTCATCTCTATGTATGTGTCTTCTCTATGTGTGTGTGTGTGTGTTTGTCGTCTCTGTGCGTGTGTCGTCGCTATGTGTGTGTCGTATCTGTGTGTGTGTTGTCTCTGTGTGCGTGTCGTCTCTGTGCGTGTGTCTTCTCTCTGTGTGTTATTGTCTCTGTGAGTTTGTCGTCTCTGTGCGTGTGTCCTCGCTATGTGTGTGTCGTCTCTCTCTGTGTGTGTGTGTTTGTGTCTGTGTGTGTGTGTGTGTGTGTGTGTGTGTGTGTGTGTGTGTGTGTGTGTGTGTGTGTGTGTGTGTTTGTGTGTGTGTGTGTGGGTTGTCTCTGTGCATGTAAATTTCTGTATTGTGTATCCAAGTAGTGAATTCAAGAAAGAGTTTGTTACTTACTTACTTACTTACTTCCTGACTTACTTACTTACTTACTTACTTGCTTACTTACTTACCTACAATTTTTTCATTCTGATACCAAGATTTTGACAATGTTATTCCAAGTGTCTGACAATAGATGTACGCAAATTCCTTTTCTTATATCGTCGATGTTGTAATAGACATTCTAAACGCTTGATATGCTAGTTTACTCTAAAAAATAATGAACACATAACAATGTAATATTTTAATGAAATAATGTTATGTAGAATATTAATACAAAAATATATTACGATACATTATTAATATCAATGATTAACTTTTGACATTTTGAATCTGTTCCATAAAATAGTTCACCATGTTGTCTCTTGATATTGTATTTATTGTCTTCTCTTAGTTCGGAATCAGTAGAATAATCATTATTCCATTTTGAATCATACACAATTTTTACTGGTGTCTCATGAACAGGCTCAATATGCTTTTCGTCTTTGGTATTATTTGATTCATTGACTGTTTGAATCAAATAATGCCAGTAACTTTTGCTGGTGCTTTGTTTTTCATCGTTTCATCTTTATATTCCATAGTGATATTTTCTGACAATGCCCTTTTTATTTTTCCGGTAATTTCACTGTCTATTACAACATTATTTTTACAAAGGTAACAGTTTCGGCACGTAGACAAGATATGGTTTATGATATTAGTAGAAGAGTATGCATGTCTTCTTTTGATCTTCCGTTGAATGCTAATACCCGAAAGTTGACGATGGGATGCAACAAGAAGTAGCACGTTACCAGAAGCACTGGCAAGAAGATGTCCCTCTTTATGAACTATTATTTTTATGTTGTCATTTTCTTTGAGTGCTATCATCTCTGGATATCTCACTCTTGCATATCCACCGTAAGAAGAGTTGAATTGTTTCGGTACTCCAAAGAAATTCAATTCCTTACTGTCATGACAATGCACACATACATTTCCAATAGTGCTACCATTTTTACTTGTTTCATAGTTTAAATACTTCTCCTTGTCAGCATTCATTGCTACAATAACACTAGCATGTGAACACATTTCTAACGGGGGGTCATCCACATGTTCAATATGCACTTCATCTTTGCTATTATTTGATTCATTAATTGTTTGATTAATGGTAGTGACGTTTGCTGACACTTTGTTTTTCATCGATTCATCTTTATATTTCTTAGTGATATTTTCTGCCAATGCCCTTTTTATTTTTCCTGCAATTTCAATGTCTATTACAACATTATTTTTACAAAGGTAACAGTTTCGGCACGTAGATAAGATATGGTTTATGATATTAGTAGAAGAGTATGCATGTCTTCTTTTAATCTTCCGTTGAATGCTAATACTCGAAAGTTGACGATGGGATGCAACAAGAGGTAGCATGTTACCACAAGCACTGGCAAGAAGATGTCTCTCTTCATCAACTATTATTTTTATGTTGGCATTTTCTTTGAGTGCTATCATCTCTGGATATCTCACTCTTGCATATCCACCATAAGAATAGTTGAATTTTTTTGGTACTCCAAAGAAATTAAATTCCTTACTGTCATGATAATGCACACATACATTTCCAATAGTGCTACCATTTTTAATTGTTTCATAGTTTAAATACTTCTCCTTGTCAGCATTCAATGCTACAATAACATTAACATGTGAACACACTTTATTAAAATGCTCCATCTTCACTTTTTTTAAAGATATGACTTATGTGTTTATCGTTCCACTGCGTAAAGAATACTTATTTAATACATGCAATAGACTAGGTAGTGTCGATATCCAGACATAGAATACCAGTGGGAAAGCCAGATTGTGTCTCTGACCAATCACAGAGTACAATTGTTAGAGGCGTAAGCATATTTTGTCATTTTGAGATACGTACAAAAAAAATAAATAAATAAAGTTGAATAATTTCGAAGTTTAAAAAAAAAATTGAAGTAGAACCATCAGTCCTCATTATTATGAGTATCAAAAACTGGACTTAAGTTTCATATTTGAACCAGAGAATGGACCTAAGTTTCACATTTGAACGAGAGAATTGTATTTTCCATAATTTTCTTACAGGAAACTAGAGTTTATGGTCGAAAACCCTTATTAGTTCAGATTCTACAGAAATAGTTTATTTTTCGATCCATACCTGGACTCAAGTTTCACCTATGAACCATCAAATTGTATTTTCCATAATTTTATTACAAAAAACTAGAGTTTACGGTCAAAAACCCTTATTAGCTTAGATTTTTCGCTAGCAACTCGCCCTCCACTATAACTTCGCTAATACATACTTCTGCCAATCAAGCCATCTCCCCCAAAACACTTTTCAGCCATTTCATGTTAAAATTTTTTATTTCAACTCATCCACACGGGTTTTTCGCTAGCAACTCGCCCTCCACTATAACTACGCTAATAATCCTTCTGCCAATCAACCCATCTCCCCCAAAACACTTTTCAGTCATTTCTTGTTAGAAAATTTTTATTTCAACTCATCCACACGGGTTTTTCCACATTTGAACCAGAGAATGGACTTAAGTTTCACATTTGAACGAGAGAATTGTATTTTCCATAATTTTCTTACAGGAAACTAGAGTTTATGGTAAAAAACCCTTATTAGCTCAGATTCTACAGAAATAGTTTATTTTTCGATCCATACCTGGACTTAAGTTTCACCTATGAACCAACGAATTGTATTTTCCAAAATTTTCTTACAAAAAACTAGAGTTGAGGGTCAAAAACCCTTATTAGCTTAGATTTTTCGCTAGCAACTCGTCCTCCACTATAACTACGCTAATACATCCTTCTGCCAATCAACCTATCTCCCCAAAAACACTTTTCAGCCATTTCTTGTTAAGAATTTCTTATTTCAACTTATCCATACTGGTTTTTCGCTAGCAACTCGTCCTCAACTATAACTTCGCTAATACATCCTTCTACCAATCAACCCATCTCCCCCAAAACACTTTTCAAACATTTCTTGTTAATTTTTTTTTTATTTCAACTCATCCACACGGGTTCATCCACACTTCGCTAATACATCCTTCTGCCAATCAAACACTTTTCAGTCATTTCTTGTTAAAAAAAAATTATTTCAACTCATCCACACGGGGTTTTCGCTAGCAACTCGCTCTCCACTATAACTTCGCTAATACAACCTTCTGCTAATCAACCCATCTCCCCCAAAACACTTTTCATTCATTTCTTGTTCAAAAATTTTTATTTCAACTCACCCACACGGGTTTTTCCACATTTGAACCAGAGAATGGACCTAAGTTTCACATTTGAACGAGAGAATTGTATTTTCCATAATTTTCTTGCATGAAACTAGAGTTTATGATCAAAACCCCTTATTAGCTCAGATTCTACAGAAATAGTTTATTTTTCGATCCATACCTGGACTTAAGTTTCACCTTTGAACCAATAATTGTATTTTCCATAATTTTCTTACAAAAAACTAGAGTTTACGGTCAAAAACCCTTATTAGCTTAGATTTTTCGATAGAAAATCGCCCTCCACTATAACTTCGCTAATACATCCTTCTGCCAATCAATCCCATCTCCCCCAAAACACTTTTCAGCCATTTCATGTTAAAATTTTTTATTTCAACTAATCCACACGGGGTTTTCGCTAGCAGCTCGGCCCACCGTACAGTACTATAAGTACTCTAAGAGATCCTTCTGCCATCACCCCACCACTTATGTATTATACGGACCACATCGAAGAAGTAAAGCTATCCGTTATTACAATTCTTTTCTTGTCATCTACACCCCTCTTAGTATCAACTTCTTCGTATAGTATAACTTTAAACTATTTTAAATTGACAACACTGTCCAAACATCACTTGTGTAGTATACAGTACATATCGAAGTATTCACAAATCCTAAACCCTTTTTCTTTATCAGAAAAAAATGCCAATTGCCAAAAAAACAACAAATTCTTTTGTCAAGGTGTATTGAATCACACATTTCCATCCTTTGTTTTCTTAATCCCGATAAGACGCATGCCAATTTTGTCTTGAAATTGTCACTCTTGCTAACAGGATTAGACACAGATGCCTTTAGAGTGGAAACTCTATTTTTGATAAGGGGAAAAAGGACATTTTTGAACGAAATAACTATTTCCACAGAGCAGGGGGGAGGATTTTTATTTACATAATAGAAAAAAGAGCTTACTTTGTGTTTTCTAGCGACTATAGTCATCATATTGTAGGGTTTGTATTGTTGGGGGGATAGGGGCTATGTCCCCCTGAAATTTGAATTTACTAGTGGGATGGTAAAATGATTTTATTTGGAAATAAATTAAGAAATTTAGTAAGCTGTACTCACATTGTAAATTGACGAATCCATTGCTTTAAACAAGCCCTCGTTAGACTTTATTTTAAACTGACAACCCTGTCCAAAACACCACTTGTGTATTATACCGAACACATTTAAGTATTCGCAATTGCTAAACCCTTTTTTTAGAGCCATGATTGCAATGAATGGTACCTGTTATCAGACAAAAATGCCAATTGCCAAAAAAATGTTATCGCTAACCATTTCTAAAGATTGATATTGTTCCAAATTTATAATAAATATCTTGCTTTTTCCAATGTTTAGGAACCAGCGTACACCTTGCCAGATTTTTTTTGCAATGTAAAAACCAGTCTGATTATCTTTTTTTTTTCGCAATGTCCATGTGTCTGGTTGTTACCTTGCCAGCTTTTAAAATATCCACGTGTAACTCTAATGTCACAGGCATGGGTTTTTCTTGTACGCTTCATATATATTACACTTTTGAGCTTCTTGTAGGCATGAATGTATGGCTGAATGTAGGGTCCAAATCTTATATACTCTTACTACTAACTTTTCAAAGATGCCAAGGATAATATACCCCATGGACTTCTTAGGCTACATCACTAGTTAAAAGAAATTCCGAAAAATAAGTTTTTCAAAGAAAAATAAAGAAACGTATAATAAAAACTTAGGACGAGCAGAGATGGAGTCCTGTAATAATTTAAACTTAAACGGTTATAAGTTACTACCAAAGAAAAAAATGAAACCCAAAACGAGCTGAAATTAAAATGAATAATTAAATCAAAAGTAAAGATAACAGACAATAAAGATGAACAAAGATAACAAAAATAAAGATGAACAAATAAATCCTAAAATGAGTAGAAATCAAGGTTCAAGGTTCAAGGTTTAATTTTAAAATATCTGTACAAAATAGACATAAATAGAGGGTAAACGCCGGAGACACAAGGTCGAATGACAAAAATCAAAATGAATATTCAAGTCAAAACTTAAACCAACATACGTTATTACAAACGGTTTGGCTATTTATATTATTACAAGGATTTGGATACACTCCCCCATAATTGTAAGTTTACTGAAGTCCATTGCTTTATATGCGTTTTATTGAAAACTATGTAAATTTTTACAGTGTTGTTTAGTTCTTCGAAACATCGACAAAAAAAAGAAACAAAATAAAACTGCTACAACAATCAAGATGAGTGGAAAGCACTCGGGAAAATAAACTGAGTGTCTTATATATAATGATTTTAATTACTGAAAATCTGAGCAATTTCAGATTTAAGGTTTTATTTCAAAGTATTTTCTTTCTTTTCAATGTTAAAATTATATAAAAAATATATTTAAAGTATATTTGGTTTTCAGTAAAGTGCAAATGATATTAGTAAGTGAATAGACTTTAGAGGGTTTACGGTTATGGAGTGGTGACAATAACCAAAGCTTTGTTGGTAGTAATGCTCCTTTTTCTTTCTGAGAAGCTGAATAAAAAGATTTTCAATAATTTAAATTTTTGCGTCACGGAAAGGCAGACTATGCCACTTTTCAGTGGTAAAATCTCTTTCACTTCTGAAAAGTACTTTGAAGCTTTTGATTCATGTTCGATTAACGCTTGTTCTAGTATTTCATGACAATCAGCTCAATACAATAGCCAATAGAAAAACAAACAGCCTCAAATAAACGAGCATGCGTGATCTTCCTTCTTTAGTCTGGGGATAAGAGTGAAGACGGATTTTAGAAAAGTTTAGTATTTCTAGAAATAAAGATCAAATGACTTCAAGGACCCTTAGGGTTAGTGTGGATAATGAAGGGTAGGGTGAGATCGAAAACCTTTTTTTTTTTTTTTGGGGGGAGGGGGTTCATTCAACTGGTAATCAGAAGTTCTGGGGCCCTTTTTGAGAGTCCAAAGTGATCGAAGGGCAACTATCCTCATCCTCACGTCCTCTTTTCCCTAAATGGATCCGGAAGAAATTTTGAGACAGCCATTCTGTTCAAAATAGTCCAAAGATCACATAACAAGTCCTTCAGGGTTGAAACAATTCCCAAAGGCTGGGTGAAGGGTTGCAAGCTATACTCCGGGGTATACAAGGTTTTCATGGAAGGGGTGGTAGCATAAACTTTAGAAAAGGCTCATTTAATTGGAAATCCAAGGTTCTAGTTCTCTTTTAAGAAGCAAAAGTACTGAAGGGCATCTAAACCGACCCCCCTGACGCAAAAATGTGGAATTTTGTATTTTTTGCCAGAAGAAAGATCACGGATGCGTGTTTGTGCTTATTTGTTTTTTTTTCTCAAGGTGTGATCGTATCGACCCAGTGGGCCTAGATCGCCATTTTTAAGTGATCAAGAATATTAGAAGGCAACTAGGCCCCCTCCCCGCCTCCTTTTTCCCAAAATAGTCCGATCAAAGTTTTGAGATAGCCATTTTGTTCATCATAGTTGAAAGGCGCAATAACTATGCCTTGGATATATCATGAGCCCTCACCAAAGCCCCAGGGGAAAAGTCTTTAAGTTATGAAAATTTACCCATTGTTTACGCATGGTATTTGTTATTGGGAAACACGTATACATTTTCGAGTGGAGGGGGGACAATTTTCTTCTGGTGGTTTTTCTATGGGGGAATTTTCCATGGGGAAGAAAGTCTCCAAGTTGTGAACTTGTTAGGGTAAATTATACGCTGGGGGAATTTGCCAGAATTCCTATGTAAAACTTTTCTTTAAATGTCTTGTTTCCTCTTTTCCGTCTCAATTTTATACATGGAGTTGTTAAGGTAATTGTCCGCAATAAATATTCACCGGGATTAAATTGTCTAGAGGATATTTCTGTGGGAGGGGGATTTCTCCATGGAGGATGGGCCAAGTTCCCTGGCATTATTTAAACAACGATCAGAAATTAAATAAAAAAAACAAGTTTTTTCCAACTAAAAGGATGGAGCAACATTAAAACTTAAGAAGAACACAAATTATTACGCATATGAAGAGGATTGCCCCCTCCTCAACACCTCGCTCTTTAGGCTAAATTTTGAATTTCGTCGTAATTTTGTAAGAACGACTCCTGAAACACAAGGGTCGTTTAATTAGAACAATAAATGCTTTATTAAAAGTTAAAAAACTTTAGAGTAAAGAGCGAGGTGTTGAGAAGGGGGTAATCCTCTTCTCTTGAATGTGTGCAGTAACGCGTAGTAACTCTGGTTCCAGTCATATCAGATATAAAAAAAGAAAACAAAGATCAATTTCACAGCTACTAGCTATAATTGTTAACACATTTTCACTGTTTCACATTTTCACGGTCGAGCTACGACATACATAGTTCTACTTTCTCTGAATTTTGAAATTTTGAATTTTGAAATTTTGAAATTCCCCTGAATTTTGAAGTACCTTAAAAGACAAACAAGCAGCATTTTTAGGCCAAGCAAAGTTGCCAAACTTTGTTCGTCAGCAAAGTTGCCAAAGTTGCCAAAAGATAGTGTTGGTAATTCTTTTTTTTTTATACTTTTTTTTAAGTCTTGTCAGAACATTATCAATCATAAACTATTATTAGATCAAAGTAAACCTTGGTGGGAAGTACGAGGCGGTGTCTTACTTCGGCCTTTCAGGTCCCGACTCGATCTTTTCTCTGTGTGGAATGGGGGAGACCTTAAATGTTTGTAACCAAGACGTCTGGATGAGAGTAGAGATGCCCCTATTGACACGATCACGCACCCCTGCTGCCACCTACAACTTTTTTTTACATAATTTATGTCTGTTTGTTGTCAGTGAGAATGAAAAAACAGGAACTTTCTCACATTTATGTCTGTTTTCTTGGATGGTTATGTGTGTTGGTCGATTTATTTGATGTTTTTCATGGATGTTTT